>NW_026718134.1:0-14240 GCF_029784015.1 Lycium ferocissimum
ATCTCCCCGGGGGGTGAACTCTTGGGGGCCCCCCCCGGGCGGTCCCGCCCGCCCGCGCGGCGGGGAATCTTCACTCGGCTCGCGGGTGCCTGGGGGGCGGGGGCCCGGGGGAAAGCCTGGGAAATGGCCCCGGGACGGGGGGAGGGGCCCCCTCGCCTCGGACGACATCCCGACTCCCTGGGTTAGGCGGGCCCCCTTCTTTGAAACCGGTGTGACGCCTCTCGACCGACTCGTCTTGGAAACACTAATCCCCAGGGTTTGAACACTCTGTGGGATGAACTCATGGGGCCCTTTGCGGGCTTTGACACAGAAAGCTCGGGGGCCCCGGTGGAAATCACGGGCCCCCCGGGTTGTCGCGCGGGCCCAGATCCCCCCTTTGCTCACGTGGGGGCCCCACCCTTAAAGGAGTGGGCGGGTCGCCTCTCGTAGGGTCCCGTCATCCCCGGGGCCCCCGGGGGGGGGGGTACGGGGGCGGTGCCCGGGAGGGGGGGTTGGGGCCCCACAGTCTTTGCGGTGTGGGCGCCCCAAATCCCTCCGATGCGGCGGCGTAGCGAGACTAGCGGTCGGAGGCACAATCTACGGCTCGATCGATCACGAGCCTAGTAGTCACCGGGCCTCGGGCCCGGTCTCCACCTTTTGTAGACTTGCCGGCAGGCGTGGCCTTCCTTGGAGGCATCGCGAAAACGAACATTTCGTCGAGAAGAGTCATCACGATAACACGGCTCTATCGCACGATCTAAGATCGAGAAGAAAAACTGACATCCTAAATGCCTGTAGCTTCTGTTTATAGATGTGGTGCACAACACGCGTAAACAAGACTCTACTAGACACGGTCGCTGAGACATTCCGGCCCCGCTCGTACCACACGCTCACGACCCAACCCGTAAAGCCGTGACTAGTGCCCAATTCGGGCACTAGTCACGGCGACTGCGGGTGGGTCAGGCCGGCTACTCGATCGGCGGCTAAGCGCATCGTCTACTACATTTGCCTTCCGGGGGTGGTATAAAATACTCACATCATAATCTTTCAATAATTCTAACCACCGCCTCTTGTCGCGAGATTCAACTCCTTCGTTTGAAAATGTATTGGAGACTCTTGTGATCTGTATAGATATCAACATGCACACCATACAAGTAATGTCTCCACATCTTTAATGCTTGAATAACTGTAGCCAATTCGAGATCATGAGTTGGGTAGTTCTTTTCATGTTTCTGCAGCTGTCTCGAAGCATAAGCGATGACTTTACCGTGCTGCATTAACACACATCGTAACCTAACACCGGAAGCATCACAATATACAACATAACCATCTGGCCCTTCTGGGAGTGTCAAGACTGGAGCTGAGGTTAATATGTCCTTCAACTCTTGGAAGCTGCATTCACAAGCATCATTCCACTGGAATTTAGCTGACTTTTGGGTTAGCTTCGTCAATGGGGCTGAAATAGATGAAAATCCCTCTACGAACCTTCTATAGTAACCTGCCAATCCCAGAAAACTACGAACTTCTGTAGGCGTCGTAGGCCTTGGCCAAGTCTTGTGACCCTTCGATTTTACGAGTATCAACTCGAATGTCGTCATCCGAAATAACATGACCCAAAAATGTCTGAAATTCGGCCAAAACTCGCACTTTGAAAATTTTGCATACAATTCTCGAGTTCGAAGAATTTCAAGAACAATACGTAAATGGTCAGCATGTTCTAATTCTGTGCGAGAGTATACCAGAATGTCGTCAATGTATACTATTATGAATTTATCCAAGAGAGTCCTGAATACATTATTCATCAAATTCATGAACACTGCCGGAGCATTAGTTAACCCAAATGACATCACCGGAATTCATAATGGCCATATCTCGTTACGAAAGTGTTTTGGGAATATCTTTTTCTTTAACTCTCACTTGATGATAACCCGACCTCAAGTCTATTTTGAAAAACCACTTGGCACCTTGTAATTGATCAAACAAATCATCAATCCTTGGAAGAGGATATTTGTTCTTTATCGTCACCTTATTCAACTTCCTATAATCGATGCACATTCGTAAGGAGCCATCTTTCTTTCTCACAAATAGAACCGGTGCTCCCCACGGTGATGAGCTGGTCTAATAAACCCCTTCCAAGCAAATCTTTCAATTGTGCCTTTAGGCTCTTTCACTTCCGGAGCCATTCGGTAAGGAGGAATAGAAATAGGCTTGGTGTCCGGCAACACATCAATAACGAAATCAATCTCTCTTTCTGGAGGAAGGCCTGAAAGTTCATCTTGAAATACATCCGAAAATTCATTCGCTATCGGAACGGATTGGAAAGTTGGCTACTTTGCTTCGGTGTCATGAACTCGGACTAAGTGATAAATATAGCCCTTAGCTATCATCTTTCTTGCCTTAAGGTAGGAAATAAACCTACCGCTTGGAGATGATGTATTACCCTTCCATTCAAGCACGGGCTCTCCCGGAAATTGAAATCGAACTACTTTCATTTGGCAATCAACATCAGCATAACATGAGGCCAACCAATCCATACCCATAATCACATCGAAATCTAACATTTCCAGCTCAACTAAATCAGCTTTAGTCTAGCGGTCGCATATCACTACTACACAATTTTTTTACACTTGTCTAGCTATCACGGGATCACCAACCGGAGTAGATACCTCAAAAGTTTTAATTAGCTCGGGTTTCACCCCAATACGACCAGCAACATACGGAGTAATATAAGATAGGGTAGAACCCGGATCTATCAATGCATACATATCATGAGAAAATACGGATAATATACCTGTAACCACATCCGGGGAGGACTCAAGATCCTGTCGTCCGGCTAAAGCATACATACGGGGATGAGTGGCACCTGAGGTAGATGCTCCCCCTCTACCTCTACTTCCTACTGGTTGGAATGCGGGGAGTCCGCCTCCGGGTTCGAAGAGGAACCGATTCGATCGTGGGCTGAACCCCACCTCTACCATACCTCGAGGGACAATCACGCATCAAGTGCCCAGTCTGTCCACAAACATAGCAAGCATCTGTACCCTGGCGACATGGCCCCGAATGTAATCTACCGCACTGGCTGCATCGCGGTACTGGGGGTCTCCTCTGGCTATAATCTCCCCCAAACTGAGAACCTGAGGCCCTCGAACTCTGACCCTGTCCTGAACGAAGGGAGCGATCAAACCTCCTACCTGTAAATCGTGGAGATGCACTAGTCACCAATCGCCACGAGTGTCTAGAATGTGGCGCAGCATCCCCTTCTATAATCACTACCGCCCCATATGATCCGGCCCTGCTTGCTTTCTATCAATATCACGATCACCCTTTGTGGATGCCGTTGTTCTTCTAAATTCTGGGCATGGGCTTGAATGCAGAAATATCCATCCCATCTTGCAACGAAGATCAAACAATCCTTAAATAAATGTGGCCCAAATCTACTCACGAATCTGTGCACTCTATCCCCCATGTCGGCCACTATAGTCGGGGCATATCTAGCCAATGAATTAAACTGAAGGCTATAATCCCGAGCACTCATATTTCCTTATTTCAAATTTAAAAATCTATCCGCTTTAGCTCGGCGGACCTCGGGTGGCAAATAGTGGCGGATGAAGGCATCTACAAATTCTTGCCAAACGGGAGGAGGCGCATTCTCTTTTCTTAATGATATCCAATTATTGTACCATAATACCGCCACATCTCGGAGTCTATAAGATGCCAACTCCACATATTCAGCTTTTGGAGGCATGAATAATCTTCAATGTTCTCGCATTTCATCAATAAAACTTTGCGGGTCTTCGTCCGGCTTTGACCTAAAAAAACACGGAGGATTCAAACTCACGGGAAATCACGGGCTCCTAGTACTAACGGCCCTGTCACTTGAACCGAAGTCCGCGCGCACACAGGCGGCTTGCGGCAATAGATGAATAGCCTCGATCACTTGTTGACCCGAAGTAGCCGGTGGAGGAATCGGGAGGCATGGGGCCGGAGGGCCGAAGCTCCCTCCTATTCTTCTATAATAGGCGGAGTGGAAGAAGCTTTAGCTGGAGCCTTATTATGTGATTCACCCTCTTCTACATTCATTGGTGGCTCTCTTTCTACCCGCTTTTTCATCGTAATCTTGCCCTTCTGGGCGGCAGTAGCTTTTCCCTTTGGCAGCATTTCTGAAATCATAGCACACTATTAGAGAGGAGAAAATCTTATACACGGCTCTATCGCATGATCTCATAAGAAGAAGAATGGTCATTTTTCCTAAATGCCCTGTAGCCTCTTGTTTATTAGTGTGGCGCGCAACAAACTATAAACAAGCCTCTACTAGACACGGCTAGTGGACACTTCCTAGGACTGAACTGCTCTGATACCACTTTTGTCACGATCTTACTAGGGGCCATGACGGGTACCCGGGGCTAACCGAGCACCGCTCATACCATTACCCATCATACACATCAAGCGTTCATTCATTAATCTTATACTCAAATCATAGGAAAACCATTTTTCACTTTGAAACATAATTACCTTTATGTACATAAGCCCTTCGGCTATCAAAATAATGTACATACAATAAGGACATCGTGAGACCATACTACCCACACATACGCATCTACGAGCCTCTACTAGAGTACTGGACATATGGACGGGACAGGACCCCGTCATGCCCAAAACATATATGTACACAAAAGAATAAATCAATGGCACCATGGGAATAATGGGGTGCTCTCAAAGTCTGCTAGTAGCTCCTACGAGTCTGGATCACCTCCCCGCCTGCTCAGTTGGCACGAACACGGCGTCAAAGAAAACGGACGTCAGTACGAACATTGTACTGAGTATGTAAGGCATGAATGAAATGGATATAATAGAGAAATCATAAAACATAAGATGAAGATATAACCTGCTTAACCTTTAAGAATGGATGCATTTCATACATATATCATATATAATCGTATTACATATATCATCATAGCACATACATCCCCATATCATCTATGTATCATCATCGTTAAACCGCGTCCGGGTAACCGTCATACGCTGCCCACTAGTGGTGTCCTTCCCGGCCCTATAGGCTCGGTGTAATCATAAGCAGCCCGCCTTAACGGTGACATGCCTGACCATCTAGGCACGGTGGAATCGTATGCAGCCCGACTTCGCGGTGACATGCCCGGCCATCTTGGCACAGTGGAATCGTATCATCATATAGCCAACATAAACTTATCATTATCATACATCTCATAGGAATATCATAACCTTATCATAAACTTAGCATCATCATACATTCATCATTAAACATACATTAAAGCTTGTAGGTAACCATGGCTATGTCGAGGTGACATGAGGTCGTGAACCCCCGACTACGTTATGGAGTAATCATAATCGTTATATCTCACCTTGGAGGGACTAACATTTAAGGTGAGTGCACATAAGGAAAAACATCAATGGAACTATACTTAAGGTCATTAGATTGTAGAAACATCATATCGTATCCATAACAAGAACTTTATGGAATTAGCATATCATGAACTTTAGACTTTTAGGCTCAACTCATAGTCATCATCATCATACTCACATCGTATCTCTTTTCTTTATCTTATGAAAAGCTCTTTATAACCATAGACTCATAGTTTCCGATGTGTAGGAAAGTCATGGAAATATAGGAGAATTCATGCCATAGGAGTCATGCCTTAGAAAGAAGGTACTAGCCTTACATACCTCTTTCGTTTAGCTATTCTATCGTTTGATCGTTCCCCTTCGATGCTCGCGTTTCTACCTCTAAGAAAGTTCGTATTAACATTAGCTAATCGATTATGAGAACATGCTTACTAAGGCTAGAGAAAGTTGGGCAGCACTTCCTTTTTTTATACAACTTTCCTCATATTACATATCAACTCCCAAACATCCATAACAACATTCACCATATTATAAGCAACGACCATCATTCATCTGTATTATCCACATTTCACAATTTCGCTTCAATTCCTCCATAATCATGGTCATAGTTCACTATTGCATTTTCTCACATATAATACTTATCCCATACTCTATATGTCACTCATAACATACTTACAATCACAACATATCAATATTCATGACTCATTCCCAACTACTACTCAAAATCTCATTATTCCTATCTTTGTTACCCATTTTCTATATCCTTCCATAATCTATGTCTTTCAACCTCTCATTACCTTAAACAATATGAAAAGATCATAAAACTTACCTTAGATAGTGTAGGAATAAGCCTTGAGTGAAAATACTCTTCTTACACCAAAACCCTAGTTCACTTCCATTGGAATTTCTTGGCTTAGATGAACTTCAATGAGTTTCTTACACTTGATTTTGTTGGTTTGATGAAGTTAATCACAAATCCCTCTTGAGTTCTTATGGATGAAGAGTGGAGAGGGTTCTAGAGTGTTCTTGAGGTGTGAGGTGAAAATGAAATGAAATAAAAGAACTTGGGGGCTCTTATATCATTTTTAAAAATCTGGCCCGACACCAATCTACGGACCAACATACGGTCCGTATAAATTATATGGACCGTATGTCTGGCCGTATATTTGGTCCAGTGGAGTTGCCATTCTGGGCAGGATATACGGTTGAACATACGGCCAGTATGTTTTATACGGCCAGTATGTTTGGCCGTATAATGTCTGTTTCACCGAAGTTCGTTCTCGTCGACTCGTTTGACCTCCAATCCTTATGGAACCTTCTTGATACTTGTTTAACACCTCAATACCAATCTAAAGGATATTATAACTCTTCTCCAAAACATCATTAAGCCATCATTAATTCGATACTCGTAAATCTTACCCGACACACAACATATACCTTGTTTTCCTTAACAACTTCCGTCTCCTACCTCGAATGTCTTTGAAATCTAATTTAGAATCATCAGATGCTATTTTTTACTTACCAAGACATTGTATACTTCGTTCCCTTCGTTAGTCTATTCACTGTATGTTGACGGGAAATTTTTCCGAGGTGTAACATAACTGTTATTATAAGCAAATTCAATGAGAGGCAAGTGGTCATCCCAATTACCTTTGAAATCTAGGACACATGCTCTTAACATGTCCTCAAGAGTCTGAATAGTATGCTTCTCCTGGCCATTTGTCTGAGGATGAAAAGTTGTACTGAGGTTAACCATGGTACCCAATCCTTTCTTAAAGGTTTTTGCAGAAGTTCACTATGAACTGAGCACCACGATCTAAAATAATAGACACTGGATTACCATGCAATCTGACAATCTCATGAATGTACAACTTGGCATAAACTTCTGCTGAATTGGTGGTCTTGACTGGCAAAAAGTGCGCTGACCTAGTCAGTCAGTCCACAATCACCCAAATTGAGTCATGTCTACAGGATGAATAAGGTAGACCCGTTATGAAGTTCATATTTATCATCTCCCATTTCCAAACAGGAATATCAATATTCTGGGCCAAACCACCAAGCCTCTGGTGTTCGGCTTTCACTTGCTGACAATTCGGACACTTAGCAACAAAATCTGCTACATTCTTTTCCATATCATTCCACCAATAAATCTCTTTAAGATCATGATATATCTTAGTGGAACCTGGGTGAATGGAATATCTGGAGTTTTGAGCCTCCAACATGATTCTCTCTCTGAGTCTATCTACCTCTTGAACGCATAATCTGCCTTAGTACCTCAAAGTACCATCATCTCCCCCTTGTTCGAAAGCCGTTTTCTTATGCTTGTGAATCCTCTCTTTCAGCGGTAGTAAAAAGGGATCATCAAACTGCTTCTCCTTCACTTCAGCCACTAAGGAGGAATAAGCCCTGCTCTGGATAACACCACCACCATCTTCAGAGTCCAAGAGTCGAACTCCTAAATTAGCTAAACGGTGATCTTCCTTGGTCATAGTTCTTTTATCTGCCTCAACGTGAGCCAAACTTCCCATGGAACGCCGACTAAGAGCATCGGCTACTACATTCGCTTTCCCTAGGCGGTAGAGAATATCCATATCATAATCCTTAAGCAATTCGAGCCATCTTATCTGCCTAAGATTCAGCTCTCTTTGCTTGAAAATATACCGCAGGTTTTTATGATCAGTGAAAATATCAACATGCACCCCATACAAATAATGATTCCATATCTTAAGCACAAAAACCATATCGCCAACTCTAAGTCATGAGTTGGATAATTCTTTCCATGAGTCTTAAGCTGACGAGGTGCATAAGCTACAACTTTATCATGCTGCATTAAGACACATTCGAGACCAATTCCCGAAGCATCACAATATACAACTAACCCTTCGGTTCCCTCTGGTAGCTTTAAAACTTTGCTCTTCAAAACTTTGCTCACAAACATCTGACCACTGAAACTTAACCTTTTTCTGAGTCAACTTAGTCAACGGGGCAGAAATAGAGGAAAATCCCTCCACAAAACGTCTATAATAACCCGCCAGACCCAAGAAACTTCTTATATCAGAAACTGAAGTGGGTCTGGGCCAATTTTTTACGGCGTCTATTTTCTGAGAGTCAACCTTCACACCTTCACTCGAAATTACATGGCCGAGAAACGCTACTGACTTAAGCCAAAATTCACACTTAGAAAATTTAGCATAAAGCTCACGATCCTGAAGAGTCTGCAACACTATTCTGAGATGTTCTACATGTTCAGTCTCAATACAGGAATACACAAAAATATCATCAATAAATACAATGACATATAAATCAAGATACGGCTTGAAGACCCTGTTCATGAGGACCATGAAAGCAGCTGGTGCATTTGTCAGCCCAAATGACATAACAAGAAACTCAAAGTGACCATAACAGGTTCTAAAAGCTGTCTTTGGAATATCAACTTCCATAACCTTTAACTGATAATAACATGATCTGAGGTCAATCTTAGAATAGCACTAGGCACTCTGAAGTTGGTCAAGCAAATCGTCTATCCTGGGAAGAGGGTATCTGTTCTTAATGCTGACTTTGTTCAATTGGCGGTAGTCAATGCACATGCGTAAGGAACCATCTGTCTCTCAGACGAACAAGACTGGCGCACCCTAAGGTGAAAAACTAGGCCTAATAAATCCCTTATCAAGAAGATCTTTTAACTGGGCTATTAACTCTTTTAACTCTGCTGGAGCCATTCTGTATGGCGGATTGGATATCGGCTGAGTGTCGGGAAGTAAATCAATTCCAAAGTCCATCTCCCTGTTAGGAGGGACTCTGGGAAGATCTTCTAGTAAGACCTCTGGAAACTCATTAACGACTGGTACGGACTGGAGGGCTGGAGTTTGGGTATCTAAATCCTTGACTCGAACTACATGATAGATATACCCCTTGAAAATCATCTTTCTGGCCTTAAGATAGGAAATAAATCTACCCTAGGTACTACTGAATTACCCTTCCACTCTATGACTGATTCGTTAGGAAGCTCAAATCTCACTATTTTGGTTCTACAACCCATTGTAGCATAACATGAAGATAGCCAATCCATACCCATGATAACATCAAAGTCTGCCATCTCCAACTCTGCTAAGTCGGCTATGGTTCTGCGGTGACAGACTAAAACTGGGCAACCCCTATAAATACATCTAGCTATAACTGATTCTTTAACTGGAGTGGACACTTCAAAAGGTTCTGCAACCATTCTGGTTCTATCCCAAATTTCTTAGCAATAAAAGAGGTTACATAAGATAAGGTGGATCCTGGGTCAATAAGGGCATAAAAGTTAAAAGTGAAAATTGTTAGTGTACCTATGACAATATCTCCACGTGCCTCTGTGTCTTGGCGACTTGCCAGCGCATACAAACGGTCCTGACCACTGCCCGTATTATCGAACTTTGCAGCTCCACGCCTTTACTGGGCTTGAGAATTACGAGGAGCTACTGAATTTGTGGACTGGGCCACATTACCTCCGGTACCTTGTCAAGCTGACAGACAATCTCTCTGAAAATGGCCATGCTAGCCACACCCATAGCAAACATCCGTACCTATGTGACACACCCCTGGGTGTCTCTTACCACCCTTGCTGCAAACCGAACTGTCATAGACCTTCTGACCTACACTAGCCTAAGAATAGGAGTAAGTCATCCTAGAATTCTGTCTCTTCTGATCATTCCTGAACTTTGGGACAGGGGCACTGGCTGATGATGGAGCGGGTCCTGATGACCTGTTCTTAAAGAATTTTCTGCCTCGACCTCCCCCATGACTGAAGTTACCTGCAGACTTAGTTGTTTTACTAATTTCCCTCTCTTTCCCTATCTGAAGAGCTTCTTCTTCTTCTTCTTTCATTCAGTCCTCATTACCTTGCACAAAAGCAACCATCTTGGAAATGGTCATGTTGTTGTTCTGAGCAGCCGTATTTGCATCACATGCAAATCAGATTTGAGTCCAAGCACAAATCTCTTAACTTCGGCCCTCATATCGGGAACCATATGGGGAGCATGCTTGGCCAACGAAACAAACTTGTGATAATATTCTTAGGATCGTCATGTTATTACGCATAGCCTCTCGAACTCAATAGCCTTTTCTTCCCTGACCTCAATTGGCATGAAGTGGTCAAGAAAAGCACCTGCAAACTCATCCCAAGTAGTAGGAAGTGCATCTTCCCCTCGATATTGTTCCCATGACTCATACCAGATATGGGCCACATCTGTAACTAAAAAGCACCAAACTCCGCTGCTTCTATCTCAGTAGCATGCATAATGCGAAACACCTTCTGCAGCCCATCTATATGGTTCTGTGGATCCTCCTCTGCCTTAGTCCCTGTGAACACTGAAGGTTTCATCCGCAAGAATTCCTGAGTCCTGGAACTAGTAGATCCTCCACTAGCACTGACGCTAGGAGCCGTTTCCTGACATTGAGCCCGATTAGCAACAATCTGGGTGAGCAACTAGATAGCTCCCCTGACATCCATATTTTTAGCACTAGGAGGTATAGTTCTTGGGGTTGGTGGGTCTAAAGCAGTTGTCTGAGTCTGAACGTCTTCTTCCTAAGCTGCATCAGTGGCAGCCCTTTTTGGCTGGTAGCTGAAGTCCTTTTCGTGTACTTTTTTTTTAGCCATTTTCTGAAATACGTAATTCGCACGAGTTAGAAGAATTCCTGAAAGTACTGCTCTAACTGCACGATCTAGAGTATGAAAGAAGTGAGACAATCCTAAATGTCTTAGTGGTCAACTGTTTATATGTGTGGGGCCCTCACACATATAAAGTGACCCTACTAGACACAGTTTCACAGACTCCCTAAGACACTTGAATGCCTAGCTCCTATTGATTTAGTTGATGTTGCTATATTACAACAACAGCAAAAATAACATCATCAACAATAAATGATTCAATCCTTAGATAGTTGAGGTTGACAACATGAAATATTCAATATTCAATATTCATTTGCTCCATTTTGATCCATTTCATTCCAATACTCTTTGTTTGATTGATTTCCTAATCTTTTGGTAATAAAGCCATTAGTCATGAATGTGATTTCTAATTTCTCATGAAGAGTTTGTCTGACTATTAAATATTTTGAAGATGAACCTCAACTGGACATCTCCCTTCATTGTGAGAACAATGTGGGCATCTTATAGTTAACACATAAGAAGTCAATTACCACTATTTTCACTCACTTTTTGTTATCTCTAGCAGTTTTAGGAAGAGTTGCGCATATGCTACATTGATGCAAGCATGGATCATGATTCTAGGCACGCTATCCTTTCAGAAGGATTCGATTTCCATTGAAAATGTGCTCGATGTATGCCTGTTGACTAGAAACTTGCAGGTCAAGGTTATCTGGATTCTACTTCAATTTTAGGGAACGCACATCAACTCAGTTTCAAGTTTTCCTACAGCTTCCAGAAGAACAATGTCTAATCTTTAAAAATAATAACAATAATACATGTACGGCAATGATAACAAAAGAATGACCTGAGCATATATTTATTTCATATTTGATAGCTGATAAATTCCCAAGGCCAGTGACACGAAGCAAAATTTGGTTGATAATGAGTTCGTCCCTCTATCCTTATTCACTTAAAACCAGCCTTCTGTCCGTGTTAGGTTCGTGTAATGACCCAGTTTGGGCTCATGACGGTCGCTTAGGAGCTAGTACTCAAAGCAAGCCTCATCGGTATTTTATAGAAAATCGGGCAGAGTTTCTCCTACAAAGTGCATCAGGTTTAATGAACCTGTTGTTAGCTACAGGATCCATCAAGGTCTACTCCCATAAACAGGATCCAGGTCTACTCCCAAACTATACTTGTCCTCATAACCAATATTTACTTGTAATGAACATTTTAAAAAATAGTACATGACATTTTAGTTCTTATCAAATTATATTATGTACTCCCTTCAATTCATAATAAGTTGTATTTTAGGCTTTTCATTTTATTTCAAAATAAGTGGTGTTTTAGGATTTCAAAAAGAAATTGATCTTATTCTTCCAAACTTACCCTTATTTATATTCAAGAATCATTAAGTAACTTTTCTTTTTCTAGGCATTAATTATGGATAAGTTAGTAAAAACACTCATAATTTTCTAGGAGTGAGCAATTTTTTAAGGGGTATGCATAAGCTAAAAGCACTATTATTATGAAATGGTGGGAGTATCAACCTTTAACAATTCACTTGTCAAGATAAATATTTTCAAGTAAGCGTAACATTCTTACGGTAATGGTTAATATCTCTAGTAACAGTAAACATGACAAGTGAAAATGAGAACATGTAAAATAACAGTAAACATCTCAAATAAATGTTTCGGTATCATATCAAGTAAAAGACTTGTCCCATATACAAATTCAAAATATTCAATAACACATTCACTTTAAGTGTAAATCATGCAATTTATGGAAACACAAAATGCGGTAAGGTTACTACTCACCTCTGGGTGCCCACCAACCAAAGCCCAACTCCTAGTCGAACGAGCTACTCAATTCGTGCCCAAATCTATAAATCAATATAGTTTTGTGTTACCATCCATCAACTCTGTAATCTTACAAACAAGCCACGATACCAATTAGCTACATCTTGGTCTTGTTCAAAATATCAACTTTTAAGCTACCCAACCCTATTAAAAGTTAATTTTTCTACAATTTCTAGCATTCAGGACTCATTGGCCATTCATTAAATAGTTGTTTTTATAAAAGTTCATAGGAAGTATCATCGGCTACAGTTTAACTCTAAGCTCCATCCTAGTTTCAGAATTTAATTCGTACTCGCTAATGATCATGTAAAATAACGATACCAGTTAAATAAAATTAAGATACAATGTTACCTCTTTCTCCTTAGACCAAAGCTTGGTTCTTTCTCCTCTTAATATTCTTTCTCTATGTATATACGTATCTTCTTATTTGTGAATTTATTTTGGGCTGATCAAAGAGCCAAAAGTTGTTTCTTTTTTTCCTAAAATTTCTTTCTTTTTTCCTAAAATTGTTACCAAGGGAGACCTCCTTTGCTTCTTCTCTCTGGATTTTTTTCCTAGCTGAAGGCAACCTTTGAACCCCTTTGTCACGACCAAACTAGGGGCCATGAAGGGTACCTGGAGCTGACTACCGAGCACCGCTTATCATGCTGACTATCATACTCAACCTGGGCATATATCATTTTCAACACAAACTTATCATGGAACAATCTCCAAACATCTCCCAAAACATATAAGCATAGGCCTATAAGGCTACAAAATGATGTACGAAACCTACAATGACGGGGTCACATAGCATCTACAATCCACACATAAGTATTTACGAGCCTCTGACTGAAGTACTGAAATCATGAGGGCGCGACAGGACCCCGCCATGCCCCAATATATACACAAAAATACTATACCAAGAGACGGCAACTCCGAAGTAGTGGAGTGCTCCTGCAAATCTGCTGAGTAAGCTCCTAAGCGTCGGCACCGTCTCCCTGCCTACATGTGTGCATGAAAAAGAAAAGGACGTCAGTACGAACAATGTACTGAGTATGTAAGGCATACATGGCAACATAATAAGGGAATATAGAAAGCATAAGAGGAAAAGAAAAGCGAAGCTTGCACTGCGAGGCGGAATCATGCCTGCTCACTTTTAACCTTTATAACATATCACACATACATACATCAACTGTCCGAATCAATAACATCGTTAGCCCGGGTTCGGGCCTCCCGCGTCCGGGGTAATCATGTGATGCCGCCCACTAGTGGTGTCATGTCTGGCCAAATAGGCACGGTGTTATCATTATCCATAAGCCGCCTGTCACGACCCAACCCCGTAGGCCGCGACTAGTGCCCGAGTTGGGCACCCGTACACACCGTTAATCGAGTAGCATACGAATAGCCTATAC
>NW_026718135.1:0-14058 GCF_029784015.1 Lycium ferocissimum
TCACATATGGTGGTATACATTTATTATTCAACAATACAAGCAAAATGGAACCAACCATTGCTCCACCAAGCTCACTAGCTGCCACTCAAGTTCAACCACAACAACAATCTAACAACAACATGCATGAATTACACATTTATATCATCATACAACACAAGAACAATAACCATTCTTACCTTTCAATCTTGTTCTTCACCTTGGTCTAAATCTTCAACTCTCTTGAATGCTACACCTCCTAGTCTCTTCCCAACATCTACCACACGTCCTTATACACTTGAGGAGGATTTAATTTGCTTGGAAATTTAATTTTTTGGATCAAAATGAAGTAAAGTCATTCTCGGCCAGCCATGGCCGAGACTATCTCTCTCTATCTCTTAATTTCTCTACTTTGTAGTGATGAAATGAGCTTTCAATTGAATTGTGAATCAGATATATCCCTTATATAGGCAGTCCATAATGTGGACATGTGTCCCACTCAAGTGGTTAGCCAATAAAAGTTGGCCAAATCACAAGTGGGACCCACACGGCCACTTAAGCCTACTAATGATACAATTAGGCTCTTAATCTCACTTAGTCATCTAATCTTGGTCAATTAATCCTTATTCTTCAATAATGTTCTTATACCAAACGAAATCCATAGGCAATTGTGCATCGGAACGAAATCGAGAGATGAAAACCCTTCCCGGGAACCCTAAAACAACTTTGTCTTTAACTTGTCGCACTTAGCTTTATAATGTCCCAACGTAAAGATACGGGACATAACAGTTGGTATTGTTGTTGGATATTTGGCTGAGTTGAATTCTCGGTGTCATTGAATTTACAAGGGAAATCTTTGCCCAAATTTCTGTAAATAAAGTGTGAGATTAAAATGGGATTCCGAGGTGCCTATGACTAATGTTTGGTGTCTAATGACGTGTTGTAGATTTTGAGAAGTTGAGACTTGAATTTGGATTAGCTTAGGAAGCAATCAAGGTATGTAAAGCTTACCCTTCCTTCCTTTTGGCATGTCCTAGACGCAAGTAAGTTATGATGTATTATGAGCTTCGGGGGAAATTCTATTCGTAAAATCCGAGCATGTTGACGATGCTTATTTGCTTCTTGATGTTGGCACCTTTATATGGTCAAGCCATGGTTCATATGTCTTTATATGATTGCTTACCAATGTTGCATAAAAAGTTTTGTTTTCAAAAGAGTTTTGTAACTACGAACGTCCGTAACTTTCACAGACAGAACCGGATTGCTTTGATGTGCTCGTAAATGATTCCATAACGTATAGTGACTATGATTTCCGTAGGCGGTCCCGGATTGGGTTGACGCTCGCCCGGGGGTCCCGCGACTTTCTTCTGTATAGTTCTGATGGCTTTTTGAAAGAATTCAATATGACTATCTTTCCGACCCCCGAGTATGATTACTTATTTATCGGTTGAGTCCGAAATAAGGATTTTTATGTATGTGATTTTGATACGTGACTATGGTTTAACGTAATTCGGTTTGATACGTTCCCGAGTGATATTCGGAAGAAAATCTTATTTGACTGCTGTTTTGGTTTATAAATAATGGTTCGTTTTGATTAACCTATTGAGTCTTTGAAAACGTGTTAAACTGTATTTGGTTACTCACGATTCTGCTCGTGCATTCTGTTGTCACATTTTTCGCCAAGTCCCGAGCCGGTTATGTATCGTGCGCACTATATGATATTCTGGAGTATGATGTGTCCGGTTCGCCGAGCCCCTCCGCTATAGGGCCGGGTACCGGTATGTGTGATATTGCCGCTGGATATTTTGACCGCAGTATGTGTGATATTACCGCTGGATATTTTGACCGTATGTGTGTATGTGTGATATGTGATATTACCTATTTTGGATATTTCGACCGCGGTATGGTGAAGATGTGCCGCTGGATATTGCGGTATGGATATTTTGACCGCGGTATGTGTATATGTGATTTTGACAGTCTGGATAATGATCAGTCGGTTAATGTCAGCTCATATGATTTGTTCTATTTTCTATATCTATGAGACAGAAACGTTTTACAAAAGAAAGCTAAGCATTTTGGCATTCGGATTATCACATTTGTCTTCTGTACCGCCTATGTATGAATTGTACTTCAGGTGCAAGCCCTTTGGTATTCTGGATTTTTATGCTCATTTTCTGCACTCCTTACTTCGGTTATGATCTTATTTTCTGTATGCCATGCTTTACATGCTCAGTACATATTCCGTACTGACCCCCTTTCTTCAGGGGCTGCGTTTCATGCCGCGCAGGTACCCACAGATGAGTAGATGACGTTAGCAGAAGACGTTCCAGCTGGATTGGCGAGCTCCATTTCCTCCGGAGTGCTGCCGAATCTGAGTGCTTTTGTATGGTATCTGAGATGTTGGTAGAGACTTTGCAGACAGTGTCGTGTGTGTGATATGTCATTTTTTAAGCGGCTATGTAAGCCGACGTATTATATGCATTATGTTACGAACTTCATATGTTTACAGATTTCATACGATGCTAGTTTATTTGATTTGACAAAGATGAAAGGCATGTTTGTTTTCAAAGAAATTTTTTTTTTTCATTATGTGCTTATGTCATGTTTTGCGGGCCCAGTATGATTATGAGTATGACGAGAGTCAGCGGGTTCGCTCGGCCCTAAGTAAGGGTCGGGTGCCCATCATGCCCTATCGGAAATTAGGGTGTGACAAATTGGTATCAGAGCAGTTTGTCCTAGGGGTTATATGCAAAGTCGTGTCCAGTAGAGTCTTGTTTATGGTGTGTAGCGCACTACACTTATAAACAGGAGGCTACGGGGCATCTAGGGTAGTTACTCTTCTTTCATATCTGAGATCGTGCCATAGAGCCAAGCTATAGGAAATGAGATTTCTTGCACTAACCTTTGGTTTCAGCAGAAGAATGACATTGATGGAAGAAAACGATTGATGATGTTGGAAGTTACAAAGTACGCAGGTAAGCAAAGGTATGAAAGATATATGTTGGGAAAGATAATGAAGTTGTTATTGAAATACAAGTTGAAGATTAAAGGGGGAAAGTAAACAAGAAAGTGTAACAGGTGCCATTTGAGTTGGGCATACGAGGTATGTTTATCATTTGTGTCTTGTTGATGATATTGGGAGCCCTGTGTGGCTGCGATATGATATGATATGTATATATGTATTTTGGCCCTGTGAGGCATTGTTGGTATTTCCCGTGTACAGGTTTTGAGATAGTAAGAAATATAGAGGAAACTCGCGAAAATTTTCCCGTAAATAAAGAGAAAATGAGATGTAGGTTTGTAATGCGACTTGAAAGGCCGTGTCCACCGTAATGGTAAGATTTGAGTAAGTTGCGAGTATGGCTGACTTCGAGAAAGAAGTAATAGTATGATTAAGACAAGAGTACAGAGGAAGAAGTTGATCAGAAAAGGGTAAAGGGTTAAGAAGTGTTATATTATGGGATTGGTTACGAATAAGATATAATGTGAATATAATGGGGATTGTTATGAAAATAAGTGAAGCCTAGTGTGAAAGTGGCCAAGGTTATGATGTGATCTATGTAGCTAGAATACAAAGGCAAGTGTGAAACGAAAAAACAAGCTATGGAACGAATAAGGAAGGGTTGAGTTAAAGATTAAGAGACGACACGAGATAATGTGCCTAGAATGTTATAAGTTGAGTAAAAGGGAATTACAAGAAGGAAAAGTTTAAATCGGGATCCTTAAGACCCCATACGGCAAGTTGAACATTCGAGGACGAATGTTCTAAAGGGGGAAAGGATGTTATACCCCGTATTTTGTACGTTGGAATATTCTAAGTTGGTTGCGACAAATTATGGACAAGACTTTTAATTTTCGGTTTTGTTGATTTTTGTTTTAATGCACAAGTTGCACATTCATCTTTTCATTGATATGGAATGTTAAGGGTAAATTTGGAATAAGGAAAAATTTGGGGTAAAAAGTGAATTGTGGAAATTTGAGCATTTTATGAGAATTTGGGGCTAGAAGTGAAATTTTGGAAATTTGATATTTCATGAAAATGGCCATATGTGTCCATGTGTGGGTGTGGGCCATAGGGCCACATGTGTGAATTATATATGTAGAGAAAGATGACTAATTTAATCATCTTCATCATTTGCACACCTAGAAAGTTCAAGAGAAATGGAGAAAAAAAAAGAAGGAGGAGAAACGGCCAAGAGGGGCTGGCTCATGAAATTGATAATGGAAAATTCTTTTCTTCAAGCTTTCCCACTAATTGAAAGGCCCTCGTTAACGTGGAGTAGTTGGTAGAGCAAGCAAAGCGCTCGTTTTTGCGGAATATAGTTCTAGCCGAGGGAGCACTAGGTGGAAAAAGGTATGGTTCAATCTTATTTTTCATGGCTCATGGATGATTTGTACATGTTGTGATAGGTAGAAATGAATAATGTTCATGAAATTGTGGTGTTGAAGTTGGCCGTATATGTTGTGGTTTGGCCGTGTATGTGTAGTGTTGAATGGAAGTGAAGAACTAAATTTATTTAGTATGTTTGGATTGTTGTGTTGTGGATTCTATGGTGCTAACGAAAGTTTAATGGTTCAAATTGGAGTTATAGTTGTTTGTAGATTGTTATGGAATTTTTATATATAGTTTCTTGAAGTTATGAAAGTAATGTTGTGAAAGTGTGGATTGTTGGTATAATTTATGAATTTGGAAGGAAGAAAATGTATTGTTGTTGTTCTTATGGAAATTTGAGGTTTCGGGTGGAGTAGAGCATTAATTGGATTGTTTGAAATATTGTGCGGGTTGTTGGAAATGTTCTTGAATCGTGTTTGAATGGTTTTGGATTGGTATTTGAATATGCGATCGTTGATATTAGTTTGAATGTATGAAGTTGAATTGAATATGCATGAATGTCGCCGAATTATGTAGCAAGGAGTTATGAATGTTAGAATGCGTTTGGAATTGCTTATTGATACTGTTGATGTGGTTGTTGGTATTGTTGTTGGATATTTGGCCGAGTTGAATTCTCGGGGTCATTGAATTTACAGGGGAAATGCTGCCCAAATTTCTGTAAATAAAGTGTGAGCTTAAAATGGGATTCCGAGGTGCCTATGACTAATGTTTGGTATCTAATGACATGTTGTAGATTTTGAGAAGCCGAGACTTGAATTTGGATTAGCTTAGTGTCACGACCCGCCCCCCGTAGGCCGTGACTAGTGCCCGAGCTGGGCACTCGTACCTTCTACCAACCATAATCAACTCATAGTAAACATGCTAAGAATTTATACATACTGAAAGGCACGGTGAAGCATATACATATCATACAAATAACCTGGAATGTACAGAACGCAAACACAACTGACTATACTACCCACAACCCACAGACATGTCTACAGACCTCTAAGAGTAATAACAGAATCATATGACGGGACAGGGCCCCGTCGTACCCCTGAACAGATACATACATATATAACTGAAAAGTCTGTACCGAATATGGGCTCCTGAACAAGGGAGCACTCCAAACAGCAGTATGGATGTCCTAAACTGGCGGCGCTCCGAAATGATCGTCTGTACCTGCGGGCATGAAACGCAGCCCCCGAAGAAAGGGGGTCAGTACGGAATATGTACTGAGTATGCAAAGCATGGAATACAATAAACAGGATCATACTGAACTGGGGTTTACAGAACGAGTATAGTAATCAGAAAAATCAGAAAATAGAAAATCAGAAGACTTGCCTTTAAATCATATATCATGTATGTCCGTGTCATATCATAATGTCATCATATATGCATACCGTACCCGGCCCTCTAATGAGGGACTCGGTAGGTGAAATCATATAATCATCATACATAGCCATCATGTAATCATATATATATATACATATATACCGTACCCGGCCCTCTAGTGAGGGACTCGGTGAAATGTCATATGCATACCGTACCCGGCCCTATATGAGGGACTCGATCGTACCCGGCCCTTTCGGGACTCGGTGAAATATCACATACATGCCGTACCCGGCCCTCTAGTGAGGGACTCGGTGAATAATGCCCAAAAGTCTGTGCACGAATACATACCCGTCCCGGGACTCGGTGAATGATGTAACCATAACATGCACGAGCGGAGTAGTGAGAAACCATATGCATACAGATCATCATTATCGACTCGACAGAATGATCAAACGAACTTTCATTTAAAGGCCAAACAATAGTCAAATTACGTTTCCTCTGAATGTCGCTCGGAATCATATCAATTAGGACTTTAGATGTCATAGGTACATATCCAAATCGTATGAAGTAGATTACGGAAATCAAGATCATAATCGTCGTTCGTAGTTTCAGATTCGTTTAAGAACAAAATTCTCTTGAAAACAAAACTTTTATGCAACTTTTAAAATATTGTCGTACGAAAGACATAAGAACCCTAATTCGACTACATTAAGAATACGAATGTCCAGAGAAAGCCAAGAATCATGGACATGCTCGGATCACCGGAGTAGAATTACCTCGAGAATCGTGTCATAGCCTATTTACTCTAAGACATGCCAAAAGAAAGGAAAGATAAGCTTTACATACCTTGTCTATTCTCGAAGCTAATCCAATCTTACGTCGCGAACTTCCCAAGATCAACGATATGTCATTAAATACCAACATTAGCTAAGGCATTTAGGAACCCGATTCCAAACGAATACCAAATTCTACAGAAAATTGGGCAGCATTTCCCCTATAAATGCAACACCCCGAGAATTCAACTCGCCCAAATTCATCAACAACCATACCAACAATCATAATAACAACATCCATAATCAATTCAAAACGTACTATAACACTAGTAACTCTTTCCCACATATTTCGACATTTCATTATACTCAATTCGACTACTCGCATTCAAATCAACATAAACGCTCATACATTCAATTACTAATCCGAAAACCTTCAAACAATATTCAAGAACACTTAAAACAATTCACACAATATTTCCAACAATCCAACCAACACTCCAATTCACCCGAAATCCTCTCCAAACCCGAGAACAACACTAACATATTTTCTTCTTCCAAAACTCATAAACTACATCAACAATCTATATATTAACAATGTCATTACCATAAATGCATGAATCTACATTGGAATTACATTGGCTTCAAAACAGCCCCACAACGATGTCAACTTCAACTTGAATTATTAAAATCTCATTTTCGTTATAGAACCAACAACAACATCAACTAAAACACTAAGTAACATTAGTCCATTCCTTGCCATGTACAACATCATACATACGGCCAACACACCCTCCATGTCAATTTCATGATTTTCATTCATTTTCTACACATTACAACAACACACAAACATGCTAAATACACTTAATTCATTACTCCTACACAACACTACACCCACACGGCCAAAACCACATATGCACGGTTTCACTCCAACATGCAATATTTCCATAATTTCATTGATTTTGACACACTACAACACACATGAACTATCCATAACACATAAAAGCAAGATTAAAACTCACCTTTCTTCCTTAACTTTGCAATTTGCCTAAGGTGGTGAACGAGGAAAACGAGTAGACTATTGCTTGAAACAACAACTTCACGTTACTAAGCACCCTTCAATTAGTAGGTTTTCTTGAAGAATTAATTTTTTTGATGGCCAAATCTTGGTCTTGATTTTGCCTATGCTTGGCCGAATGGCCCTTCTTTCTTCTTCTCTCAAAGCTTCTTGATTTTTCTTGACTTCTCTTAAGTGTTGAATGGAACATAAGATGACTAAGTAATCTTTTATAAACCAAATATTAACCATCCATGTGGCCATGGCCCACACCAAGGTGGCCGGCCACATGGTCTCTTATTCTTTTTTTTTTTTCACCTAATAATGCACTTTCCAAAAATAGAATTCTTTCCAAAAATGGAATTTGACCCCAAATGTTTCCTTAACATTTCCATGCTAGTAAAATCATACACAACTTATGCTTTTAAAGCAAACAAAAGTCTCTACCTCATATCTCGGGATAGTCTTGTCCCCAACTTATCGTAATTTACTCATATTGTCCCGTTGTTCGAAATATGGGATATAACATCCTTCCCCCCTTTAGAACATTCGTCCTCGAATGTTCAACTAGTCCCGTGCGATGTTACAAGGTCTCGGGGTTTCCTTTAGCGCCATAATGCGCAATCTCACTTGTTAACCATACTTCTGCTTTATCTCCTCTTCAACCGCTCGAGTTATCTCCTCCTTGTTATTGTTTTACCGCAATACCTTAACGGAAGTCAAGTCTTCAATATGTAGCTTCCTTACCTTACGAACATTGTACTAAGGTCCAACACATCTTGGGTTAGACTGTCACACCCCGATCTTGATCAGGGTGTGATGGGCACCCGACCCTTACCTAGGGCCGAGCGAACCCTCTGACTCTTATTCCATGCGTAAATTTTTTTTTTCCTCTAAGTCTAATATACATGACAAAGCTTACTAAAATATTCTTTCTGTTGTTTTCCGAGCCAATCGAATTTATAACTGTATAACACTTATATCATAATACAAACTAACACATTGGCCTGTGGAGCCACTGACAGACTGACTTCTGGTACCCACGACTCTGTCTGCAAAGTCTCTCCGTAATCGAAATCCGGCACGTGTACTCGACTCGGCTACACTCCGGGCCAAATGGAGCTTGCCAACTTCGCTGGAACATCTTCTATATTAACTTCGATCCGTCGGGTGTACTCGCGCGGCATGAACGCCCCCGAAGAAGAGGGTCGAGCAATGTCTTCGAGTATGTAAGACATGAACAATAATACGAACGGGAACATAAATATGAACACCAATACCATGGAATCATGAAATCTGTGATATGATAAGAGGATAACCTGTACATATGGACGGTAACTGCGTAGAAATATAAGGCACATCATAGATTGACAGAAGCCTGTACATGTGCGTGCCGCTGAGGGCGGATACCATGCATGCCTAGCTTCCTTTTTTTTTTTTTTGAACACGGTGTTTTTATTCTTGTACATAGAAAACAGATACTTTTCGGAAAACGGTACTTTTTACTCACAATTACGTACGCCGAATTCATCGGCTCTCCCCCATCCTCCCCCAACGGTGTCCCAAGTATATCATATTGTATATATATATATCACATAAACGTACGCCGCGTACGGCTCTCCCATATCCGCGTCCGGGCATCCCGCGTCCGGGATGATGCGAATCGGTGGACACAGTTGCCCTCCCCATTCCCCACATATACAATGTATACATATACATTCATCAATATCAGGTATTATATACATTATCATATAAACAGCATGCATGGGAGCCCGAGGAAGGTCGTATGTCTATCGGAGTGACGTAAGGTCGGTGACCTCCGATTTCATTATGGATTAACCGGGATCGCTTTGTCTCACCTTGAAGGGACGAGTATTTTAAGGCGAGACTACTAACAAAGAATAGTACTAGGAGAAAACATAGTAGGATATCATGGGCATCATAGACGTCAATTCATAGACCTTGAAATCCATAGGACATAGTGTCATAGCTAAGAAATAGAGATAAGGGTCAAGAACTAGTTTGTCACCTTCGTATTCACATTGAATCCTTTGCTTAGAAATCTTGGTCGTGGAATCATTTTGGTCATACTTATCGTAGGCATATTCTCTTTTCTACATCTTCGTTATCATTATTGCCATAGGAGTATTCTCATTGGGATAGGTATAGTACTTGTCAGTTGATAACAGAATGAGGATCAAAGGTTTCTCTTGGATTCAACTTCAAAGTAAGTCAAGCGGAACAATAAGGAAATCCGGGAAACAATGGGCCCACCTCGGGTCAAATGAGGCGGTGTACCAAATTTACATATGTTACATGTCATGGCATTGCTTGTGAGGGTTTTAGGTTAGTCGGGTCCTAATTATGCGAGCTCTAGAGGTTTAGGAAGGTTTTTCAACATTTTACACATATTCTAGTTCAATTCTCTTGAATGAAAAAGGGAAACTTTAGGTGCGGATTCCGGAGGATAGGGTTGTCCCCGAGGCCCATATCCGGCTTAGTACGTCTAAGACATGCCATAGAAAGAAGGGTGAAGTCTTACATACCTTTTCCGCCTTGTACGCCGCTCCAAATTCGCCTTCCAATCTCACCAAAATCTACAAATTGGTCACATATGCCAAATAGTAATTAGAACCTTTAGGAGGTTAAATCTTGAATTGACACTTGTCAACGTAAATTTCGCTTGACATCTCCCCGTAAATACGCCATCCCACCAAGTTCCACTTCAATCAATAACAACCCGGAATTCAACCGCCAAACTATCAACAATAATGTCAACAATTATTCTAACAACACCATAATTTCTCATAACAATCCAAGGCTACCCGAATCCTCCAACTTCAACAAGAGACATTCATAGACTTATGTCAACAATTCCATATGTTTTCAACAATATTTTCATAAATTCAAGAAACTATATTAACATCACATTAAGCTCCAAATCAGCCCACAACACCACAACTTCAACATAAGACATCAAATATTCATTTTACACCATGAAATTCACAACCACGACAAGCAAAATACTAAATGACATTGGTTCATCTCTTGCATACCAAACAGCCCCCTATTCGGCTAAACATCAACATACTCTTCTTCATGAGTTTCATTCATTTTTCTACACATTACAACAACACCTAAACATATTGAATTCACTTAATTTCTTACTCTAACACACACACACTACACGGCCCAACATGCAAGTTTTCCAACTTCATCCCATTTCCATTCAACTTTCATTCCCAATACAATTCCCATAATAACCACAACTAGAATACAACATCTGTCTTCACCTATGTATTGGCACATACAAACGTCCACATGCACACACACATACAAATACCATGCAACTTCCATAATTCCATGAATTCTATTCATTTCTACGTACTACAACCTCAACAAAGCCTTTATAACCTATAAAAGGGATTGAATCATACTTTTTCTCTCAACTTCTTCACTTGGCTCAAGTGTAACAACGACGAAACGAACGACTTATCCTTCGAAACAATTATACCACGTTGGAGAGGACCCTTGAATTAGTAGGAATACGACAAGAAAATAATTTTTGGGGACAAATTTTGAAAAGACAAAAATTGAAGACCATGGCCGAATGGCCATGGTTATTGCTCTCCTTCTTTCTTTCTTTCTTCTTCACTTAAAAGATGAACTCCTATATATATATATAATTCTTCCACCACTTCCACATATTTATACTTAGGTCCCTCAATTAAAAAAAAATATGATCACATGTCCCCTTCTCCATTTCTCTAGAATTTTCTTGAAATTAAACAAAGATGACCACTTGGCTTCTTTTATAAGCTTTGGTCCATGTAATTATAATTAGCCCCATTTAATTAAAAATAATAAGGGCATAAGGTGCACGGCCAACATGGCCCTTTCATGAATTTCCTTGAACTTTGTGACATTCCGATTTTACCCCTAACCTTCCACATTATTCCCATGATGCCACTTTGCAAATTTTCCTTTTTACCCTTGACCTTTCTCAATATTTCCACCCTAATAATGTTCATAAAATAATATTCGTGGCAACGCGTACATTAAAATAATTCTTGAAAATGATCTTGTCCTCAACTTGCCGACTACTACCTTGAAATATTACGTATAAAATACGGGATATAACATAGACTTTTCCTTCCCCGTCAAATTTCCCTAAACCTTTCGTGGTGATGTCTTCAACGTACCCACTTGTCAATCAACTTCTATGTTCCGATTTCATTCAATTTCTTCTCACCGAGATCCCATTCTCAACTTTCCGATCACACGTCATATTGCAATCCTTACCAAATATGCGTGCTCAATTTAGCTTAAAATGCCTTAGTGTAGCTTTACTAATCCTTGGATTTACCCCGCCTTTCCCCTTTCTCTTGCATAACATCGAATAGGTCTTTGGTTCAATCATAGTCATGTCCTCGTTTATCCCTCGTACTTAGTTCTATCTTAGTTGTGGCTTAACCCATCTTCACCTTTCCTTAATGCACCCGTAATATCATCACCGTATTGGTAAATCGAATCTAGACTCTTTTCATTAACACTTCGGTACAACTTGTATAAAGTACATTTAATACGATCTTTTCCTTCTCCTGGTTCACTCTACTTCACATATTCCTCCCGACTCGATATTCACTTATAGCCTTTCCTATTCTACCCTCTCCTCGCTATGGGAGGCTTTCATTTTTCTCCTTACCGACTCCGCATCGCGTATCATCAACGAGTAACCCATGGCTCACGTCTTAGTTCTCTGATATACGTTGTTACCCTTCACGATGCCGCAACCTACTCGTTATCGACTCCTCGTCTTATTCTCCTCTAACTCCCAGACCATCTCAATTGCTATCCTAACTATTTTCCTTTTTCCTCGATTTTTGGGTCTTACTAACTTGTCTCGATAAGAACCTTACCAACATATTACCTCTCTTTTCATCGCGTCGTGGCATTAATTGTCTTTATCTTGCACTTGCGTTCCTCGTATCCGCTTAGGGGTGTACTTATATTATTACCTCGATTATACTTTGTCTTACGCCCGCATTTTCATTCTCGGTCGGCCGACCCGTACCTTTTTTTCAACATTCCGATTTCCCCTTACTATTTATCTCGGCTCACTTCCTTCTCTCTTTCTCTAACATCCTTACGCCGAAAGTTTCCCAAGTCTACCCTATAGCAAAAATGATATCAAATTGCTTTATGACATTCATGCCACTCATTTTTCTTTTACTTGGACTTTGTTGGACGTCCGATTAATGCCTAGTATACCGTCACATTGGTGGCCGTAATACGTATACCCGTTAATATAGCCATGCACGAGGCATCACACGCTTACCCCGCACACATATATAATTGCCGCATCTCATTATAAGATCCCCCAAACACTACTCATTACCGATCCTAACTCTAGTGCCGCGATGCACCTTCTTTTTCTTTATCCGATCTAGATCCGCCCTCGAGACCTCTTAAGATTTCCACCTCGCTCCGTATATTCTCGGATTTAGACCACTCTAGCTTCCCATTTACTTCTTATGGCTGAAGTTGTAAGACTTTTCGTAAACTTCCCGGGACCCATCTAAAATTTCTCTCCCTAGCACGCTTAACCTTGGAACTCTATCGGGGGAATACGATGCTCTAACGCTAGTATAATCGCGTCCACCTCGTCGCACGTAAGTGCCATCACATAATTTAGAGTAAATTGAAGTCTCGACGGGTTTCGACGCCCTCATAACACAATTACTATTTTACCCCTTTTTCGATCCTTAATACTCATTTTTCACCTATGGGTACAACTATTTTCCGTCTCAAATTCCCAGATCCTCAGTGGCAACGAACACACCCTAATCGACCATTATTGGTAAATATTGGGTTATCGGCCTTTGGATTTCTAGTTGCCGCTATTAAGTAATATTCATACAGTAAACACACATACATAAAAACATTACAATAAAGGCTCATGTACATGTATCCGTATCCGGTGCCGCCTCCGAACCACCCCTAGCCAAAGCATATAGGCGGTTCGAAGGACCGCTAGGACCTGGAGCTCCGTCGCGCCCCTAGAATCGGTGGTGTCACGACCCAACCCGTGGGCCGTGACTAGCGCCCTATTGGACACCCGAACAGGACTTTTCATCAAATCATCATAATAGCTTAGTTCAAATATCATACTTCATCGTTATTCGGCAGAAGTGAAAGTACATGCTATCTTAAGCGGTCGCGCACACAAAAGTATCATATCAAAGTCAAAGGAGCGGCGGAATATGCATCGCCGAACATATACACACGTATACAAATACAAGGGCCATTATAGCCACCATGTGACGGGACCGCATTAAGATGCAAACCATAAACGAATCGAACATACATAGGACCCATGACCCTACACGGATGACTACGAGCCTCTACAAATCATAACGAAATCATATGACGGGACGGGCCCCCGCCGTACCCCCAAATAGTCAAATATACAAACAAATACATATATACCATAAAAGATATGTACCAACATATGGCCCGATCAAAAGGAGCCTCCCAAAAAATGGGTT
>NW_026718136.1:0-13925 GCF_029784015.1 Lycium ferocissimum
CCGGTTCCCCCAAACCCTCGCGGGAAATAAAAAATACGGGGTTTTAAAAAGGGAAGTACAAAACAATTTTACCAGGAAGGTAATGGAAAAACCCGAAAAACGAAAAATAATAAAACCAAGGCCAAAAAATCCCTTTAAAAAATCTCCCCCGACCCCCGTCTCATATAAAATTTAAATAATACTTTTATATTTCCCCAACCCAATTTGGGCCACCAACAAAAAATTCTCACCGCCCCGGGTTGGGCTGGAAACCGCCTCACCGACCCCGTAGGCCGGTACTCTTTCCCACCGACCGGTTGTGCATTTTCCGTCTCCCCCACCCGTGGTGTGCATTTTCTCGTCTCACCAACCGTAGGCTAAGCACCGTTCCCCCACCGACTGCGGGCCGTGCTGGGTGAAAATGTCCTAACGATCATGGGCTGTGCTAAAGAAAAATATATACGTATATCATGCAAGATATCAAGTATATGTCAAAAAACACTAATACCGTAACATATCTCTTCCTGCCTCTCAATAATCCCTAGGGAGGGAATATGGCCCCTCAGAAAGAATAACATAACACTCGGAAACTATGCAATAATATGACAAGCTCTACTTTGAGAAATCTCTAGCCATAAGGTTTATCACGCTCTTACCATATATGGAAACATGCCAAGAAAAGAAGGAACAACCTTAACATGCCTTTTTGGTCTCCTTAACTATTTAATGCTTATCCTTGTCACGACCCAACCCCGCAGGCCGTGACTAGTGCCCAAGCTGGGCACCCACACACATTCATTAACCAGAATCGCATACAGATAACTTATTCATAAACACATATCGGAGGACGCGTCTCAAACGGCCGCAAACACAAATATATATACGAAGCAAGCAAAGGCTATCATATGGCGCAACGTCCCAAAATATATACAAACGCAAGCCGACAAGGCTGCCACGGCGAATGGGACCGCCCAAAACATAAAACATACGGACACACCTGTACAGGAATAGGCACAACCCACATATATGTCTACAGACCTCTAAACAGAACAACAGAATCATATGACGGGACAGGGCCCCGCCGTACCCCTGAATGAACAAACACATATGCAACGGAAGAATATATACCAAAATATAGGCTCCAGAACAAAGGGAGCACTCTAACAGCAGAATAGGTGTCCTAGGCTGGTGGATCACCGAAATGGGCGTCTGTACCTGCGGGCATGAAACGCAGCCCCCGAAGAAAGGGGGTCAGTACGGAATATGTACTGAGTATGCAAAGCAAGAGATACAGTAAACAGAATCATAATCGAAACAGAAGTACGGAAAATAAGTATAATATCCAAAATACCAAAATGTTTACTTTTAAAACACAAATCATGCATAGGGCTCAGGGAATATGGTCGCCCGCCCGTCATTGGCGCCATAACACAGCATAACACCAGAAGGTTTCATATCTCCGTAACCCGACATATCTCCATAACACATCATAACGCCATATCACAGCATAACACCAAAATATATAGGTCCCCGGCCCTCACAGCGAGGGCTCGGTGAACCATAACACAAGATAACACCGAACATAACATAGTGCGCACGACGACATAACCGGCCCGGGACTCGGCGGAAGATACAACAGAATGCACGAGCAGAGTCGTGAGTAACCATATGCATAAAAATCATTATTACAGACTCAATAAATAAGTAAGTAACCAACACTCGGGGGTCGGGTGATAGTTATGTCAAGTTCTGTCACAAAGTCGTTGGAGCTATACAAAGGAAAGTCGCGGGACCCACGGACGAGCATCAACTCAATCCGAGCCCGCCTATGGAAGATATAGTCATTATACGCTACGAATCTCCTACGAGACATATCGAGGCGATCCGGTTCGTCTACGAAAGTTACGGCCATTTTTAGACGTAATCCTTTAAAGACAAAATCCTTATGCAATATTTGAAATCCAATCTTACCAAAGACATAGGGACCATAATATTACTACATTAAGAATGCCGACGTTAAGAGGTGAATAAAAATCGTAGACATGCTCGGATCATAAGAGTGGAGTCTCCTCGAGGCTCGTGTCATAGCCTATTTACAACTAAGACATAACAAAAGAAAGAAGGGTTAGGCTTTACATACCTCGTCCACTCTCAAAGCTAATCCAAACTCAAACCTCGGGCTCTCCAAAATCTACACAACGTCAATAGATATCAAACATTAGCTATAGGTACTTAGGAATTCAATTCCAAGCGAACACTAAATTCTACGACAATTTGGGCAGCATTTCCCCTGTAAATTCAACAACCCCGAGAATTCAACTCGGCCAAACCATCAACAACAATACCAACAACCATGTTTACAACATCAACAATCAATTCAAAACGCACTATAACGCTAATAACCCTTCTCCACATACTTGATAACATTCCATTATATTCAATTAACCAACATATAATCAAACTAACATCAATGCTCACACGTTCAATTACTAATCCGAAACCATTCAAACAATATTCAAGAACACTTTAAACAACCCACACAATATTCAAGACAACCCAACCAACACTCCAATTCACCCGAAAACCACCCCAAACCCGAGAACAACACAACAACACATTTCTCTCTCCAAATTCATGAATTACACTAACAATCCACACTTTAACAATGTCATTCTAATAAATATAAAAATTACACCAAAAACGTTAACTTCCAAATCAGCCCGCAACAATTACAACATCAACTTGAATCATTAAACTCTCATTATCAACATAGAATCCACAACAACAACAACCAAAACACTAAATAAAATTAATTCATTCTTGCCATACATGGGAGGCTATATTCGGCCACAACATCAACACCCAAGTTTCATGATTTCCATTCATTTCAACACACTACAACAACCAAACATGCTAAATAGAATTAATTCATCACTCCCACACAACACACACACCTACACGGCTTAAAAGCCATATACACGGCTCAACTTCAATCATGCATATTTCTATAAGTTCATTGATTTCTACATACTACAGCATGCACACATCGTTCATAACATGTGAAAAAGAGGATTAAACCTTACCTTTCTTTCTTAACTTCACAACTTGGCTAGGGTTACAATTGAAAAAACGAATGATTTGTTGATCCAACAACTATCTCACGTTAAAAGGGCCTTCCAATTAGTTGATTTGCTAGAAGAAACTATTTTTTTTTGATCTATTTTTGGACCTCAACCTTTTCCAGCTATGGCCGAATGGTCTTTAGTTTTTGTTCTCCAAGTTTCTTGATTTTTCTAAGTAATGAAGAAGATGAATATGATGACTTAGTCATCTTTTGCTCACATATATTAGCCTTCCATGTGGCCCTTGGCCCACACCCCATGTGGCCGGCCACATGGCCTCTTGAATTCATGAATTAATAATTTTTCCTTAATTCATTTTTGACCCCAAATTTTCCCTTAATATTCCATGGCCACAAAATCATAAGCAACTTATGTCTTAAAACAAGATCGTGGTTAAAAGTCTCGACTTCGTATCCCGGAATAGTCTTGTCCCTAACTTATCGTGGTTAACTCGGATTGTCCCAATGTATAAAATACGGGATATAACATCCTCCCCCCCCTTTAGAACATTCGTCCTCGAATGTTAAACTATTCCAATCGGGTCTTATAAGCATTTCGGGGAGTTTCTTTTATACTATCACATACAATTCATTCATCAATTGACATAACCAATTAAGGAATTCAAATTACCTGTAGGTACCGGAAATAAGTGAGGGTACTTCTTCTTCATCTCCTCCTCAGCTTCCCAGGTCATTTCCTCCCGATTATTGTTCCGCCATAACACCTTAACGGAAGCCACATCTTTATTCGCAACCTTCTTACCTCGACGATCCAATATGGCTATAGTCGCTCTTCGTAGGATAGCTCCTCCGTGACTGGATATCATTTATGGAAAATATTCGGAAGGGTCACCAATGCATTTGCGAAGCATAGACACATGGAATACCGGATGCAATCGCTTCCCAAATCTAATTTCGGTAGATCTAATTCATAGGCAACCTTGCCTATTTTACGGAGAATCTGATAAGGCCCAATATATCTCGGACTGAGCTTCCCCTTTTTCCCGAATCTCATAACACCTTTCATGGGTGACACTTTCAGGAATACCCAATCACCAACCTGGAACTCTAAATGTCGACGTCGATTATCTGCATATGATTTCGTCGACTCGGGTGTTAATAACCGCTCCCGAATGATTTTCACCTTATCAACTGCTTGCTGGATCATATCTGGGCCAATTAACTTAGTCCCCCCAACATCGAACCAGCCAATCGGTGACCTGCACTTCCTACCATACAGAGCCTCATATGGTGCCATCTGGATACTGGAGTGGTAGCTATTATTATAAGCAAATTCAACGAGCGGCAAATGATCATCCCGCCTACCTCTCGAAATCAATAACACAAAGCCCGCAACATATCCTCCGCCGTCCGAATAGTACGCTCTACCGTCCGTCGACCGAGGATGAAATGTTGTGCTAAGACTCACACGGGTCCCCAATCCTTCCCGAAAAGATCTCAATAAAATTTGCCGTAAACCGGGCACGTTCGAGATAATAGATGTGGGAATAGTGGTTAATGAATTTCCGCAGGTATTCCCGGATGAGCTTCGGTCTTCTCCATGCGGGAGATAGAGTTTACTATAGATGTGCTACCAGACACTCAGCCTATATCTATTCCTCCGTACAGAAAGGGCTATATTTATCATCTAGTTCGTGTGCATGACTTAAAAGCAAACCGACTCTTCGTCTAACCAAGTAATTTGATGCCCGCCCGAGACTCTCACGGATCTAGCCCTCTTTGGCCCCCGTCATCTGCCGGCCGACGCCCTCTATGTCGATCCTCCAAACCCTGGGCATGTGCCTGTACCCATGCAATATCCATCCTCGCAAAGGGCCGCCATCACCAAAACGACCAAGTAGCGATCCGGCCCCATCACTCGGCATCCGATCCCATATCGCCTACCAAAGCGGGTGCATATCTGGCCAACGAATCGAACTCGAGACTGTACTCTCGAACACTCCTGCCCCTCTGTCTCAACTGTATGAATCTGTCAACCCTAGCTCGACGCATCTCTGGGGGCAGAAAATGGGCAAGAAAGGCCTCTGTAAACTCGGCCCACACTGCTGGAGGAGCACCCTCGCCCCTAGACAACTCCCAGGACTCCTACCAATTAGCCGCTATATCATACAACCGATATGACGCCAACTCGACAGACTCAGTCTCGGAAGCCTTAATCAATCGCAACGTACGCTACATCTGCCGAATAAACTCCTCGGGATCCTCCGCGGGCTTTGACCCGAAGAACTCTGGAGGATTACAAGTCAGGAAATCACGGGCCCTCTAACTATCATGTCTGTCCACACGATCACCCCCTAATCCGTGCCTGTGAACCTGGCCCGCCACCAATCTAGTCAATAACTGGACCGCATCTCGCATAGCCCGATCCTCCGCCCCTGGCTGAGGAGCTGGAGGCTCGGGTACTCGAACCTCGGGAGCTGGCGGTGGAGCCGCCTCGACCGACCGGCACCGCGGGCCGCTCCAAGTCCCTCCGATAGTGGCGGTGTAGCGTAACCGGGCGTTCGGGGGCACAACCTCGGTGTGAGCTCAACACGGGCCCTAGTAACTCTCCGGCCCGGCCGGGTCTCTCCAACTGCTGTCGACTTGCCCTTCTGGGCAGCTGTCGCCTTTCTCGGAGGCATCGCTGAAAACATAACAATTCGTTAGGAAGGAGTCATCCTGATAATACAGCTCTATCGCACTATCTAGGATAAGAAGGAAGGATAACATCCTAAATGTCCTGTAGCCTCCTGTTTATAGATGTGGTGCACAACACACCGATAAACAAGACTCTACTAGACACGGTCTGTAGACATTTCGAGGACGAACCGCTCTGATACCACTTTTGTCACGACCCAACCCCGTAGGCCGTGACTAGTGCCCAAGCTGGGCACCCACACACATTCATTAACCAGAATCGCATACAGATAACTTATACATATACAAATATCAGACGCTGTCTCAAACTGTCGCAAACACAAATATATATATCACAGAAGCCGGCAAGGCTATCATATGGCGCAACGTCCCAAAATATATACAAACGCAAGCCGACAAGGCTGCCACGGCGAATGGGACCGCCCAAAACATAAAACATACGAACACAACCGAGCAGAAATAGGCACAACCACATATATGTCTACAGACCTCTTAATGAACAACGAAATCATATGACGGGACGGTGGCCCCGCCGTACCCCTGAATGAACAAACACATATGCAACGGAAGAATATATACCAAAATATAGGCTCCAGAACAAAGGGAGCACTCTAACAGCAGAATAGGTGTCCTAGGCTGGCGGATCGCCGAAATGGGCGTACGCACGCGCGGCATGAAACGCACCCGAAGAAAGGGGGTCGATACGGAATATGTACCGAGTATGCAAAGCAAGAGATACGAAATTTAATCATAATCGAAATGAAGTACGAAAAATAAGTATAATATCCAAAATACCAAAATGTTTACTTTTAAAACACAAATCATGCATAGGGCTCAGGGAATATGGTCGCCCGCCCGTCATTGGCGCCATAACACAGCATAACACCAGAAGGTTTCATATCTCCGTAACCCGACATATCTCCATAACACATCATAACGCCATATCACAGCATAACACCAAAATATATAAGGTCCCCGGCCCTCTAGCGAGGGGCTCGGTGAACCATAACACAACATAACACCGGAATATAACATAGTGCGCACGACAACATAACCAGCCCGGGACTCGGCGGAAGATACAATAGAATGCACGAGCAGAGTCGTGAGTAACCATATGCATAAAAATCATTATTACAGACTCAATAAATAAGTAAGTAACCCACACTCGGGGGTCGGGTGGTAGTTATATCAAGTTCTGTCACAAAATCGTTGGAGCTATACAAAGGAAAGTCGCGGGACCCACGGACGAGCATCAACTCAATCCGAGCCCGCCTATGGAAGATATAGTCATTATACGCTACAGAATCTCCTACGGACATATCGAGGTGATCCGGTTCTGTCTACGAAAGTTACGGCCATTTTTAGACGTAGAACTCTTTTAAAGACAAAATCCTTATGCAATATTTGAAATCCAATCTTACCAAAGACATAGGGACCATAATATTACTACATTAAGAATGCCGACGTTAAGAGGTGAATAAAAATCGTAGACATGCTCGGATCATAAGAGTGGAGTCTCCTCAAGGCTCGTGTCATAGCCTATTTACAACTAAGACATGCCAAAAGAAAGAAGGGTTAGGCTTTACATACCTCGTCCGCTCTCAAAGCTAATCCAAACTCAAACCTCGGGCTCCTCAAAATCTACACAACGTCAATAGATATCAAACATTAGCTATAGGTACCTAAGAATTCAATTCCAAGCTATCACTTAATTCTACGGCAATTTAGGCAGCATTTCCCCAGTAAATTCAACAACCCCGAGGATTCAACTCGGCCAAATCATCAACAACAATACCAACAACCATGTTTACAACATCAACAATCAATTCGAAATGCATTATAACGCTAATAACTCTTTTCTACATACTTGATAACATTCCATTATATTCAATTAACCACATATAATCAAACTAACACCAAGGCTCACACGTTCAATTACTAATCCGAAACCATTCAAACAATATTCAAGAACACTTTAAACAACCCACACAATATTCAAGACAACCCAACCAACACTTCAATTCACCCGAAAACCACCCCAAACCCGAGAACAACACAACAACACATTTCTCTCTTCCAAATTCATGAATTACACTAACAATCCACGCTTTAACAATGTCATTCTAATAAATATAAAAACTACACCAAATTCACGTTAACTTCCAAATCAGCCCGCAACAATTACAACATCAACTTGAGCCATTAAACTCTCATTATCAACATAGAATCCACACAACAACAACAACCAAAACACTAAATAAAATTAATTCATTCCTTGCCATACATGGGAGGCTATATTCGGCCACAACATCAACACCCAAGTTTCATGATTTCCATCCATTTCAACACACTACAACAACCAAACATGCTAAATAGAATTAATTCATCACTCCCACACAACACACACACCTACACGGCTTACAAGCCATATACACGGCTCAACTTCAATCATGCATATTTCCATAATTTCATTGATTTCTACATACTACAACATGCACACATCGTTCATAACATGTGAAAAAGAGGATTAAACCTTACCTTTCTTTCTTAACTTCACAACTTGGCTAGGGTTTGCGAACGACGAAACGAATGATTTGTTGACTCCAACAACTATCTCACGTTAAAGAGGGCCTTCCAATTAGTTGATTTGCTAGAAGAAACTATTTTTTTCTTGATCAATTTTTGGACCTCAACCTTGCAAGCTATGGCCGAATGGTCTTTAGTTTTTGTTCTCCAAGTTTCTTGATTTTTCTAAGTAATGAAGAAGATGAATATGATGACTTAGTCATCTTTTGCTCACATATATTAGCCTTCCATGTGGCCCTTGGCCCACACCCATGTGGCCGGCCACATGGCCCTTGAATTCATGAATTAATAATTTTTCCTTAATTCATTTTTGACCCCAAATTTTCCCTTAATATTCCATGGCACAAAATCATAAGCAACTTATACCTTAAAACAAGATCGTGGTTAAAAGTCTCGACTTCGTATCCCGGAATAGTCTTGTCCCTAACTTATCGTGGTTAACTCGGATTGTCCCAATGTACAAAATACGGGATATAACAATCCTCCCAAGCTCGTAATCTATATTCAAGAGAATTCATTTTATTGTTAGGCTTATCGTCAAATGCTTTATCTTAAGCCTTCAAATTAATTCCTTTTAAAATCTTCCAAAATTCGGGCAGCATCTCTCCTGTTTATATTACATCCCAAAGACCACTAAAGGTCATCAAACAGCCCAACAACAACAACAACAATCAACAATAGCAACAACTACAATATAATCCAATATAACCTTCTTTGATTACTTTAAGAATCATATCGAGCGGCAAGCTCGTTTAACGAATAACAAACGTCATTCAAACCCAACTCTCCTTTCATAATTCAGTCCACACCCTTCATAACAACATGCATATAATTACCCTACCATATTTTAGTTCTAAATATCATTAAATGTATTCCAAAGCAATCCATACTCCTACGCCTCATCCTTTACTTTCTATTTGTAGATTTCATATATTTTCTTCTCTATCTTTCCAACTAACACATGAATAATCCCAATAACCATAAGGAAAATATATTTAGGTTATAATCCACCATTTACAATGATTACAAGACATATTTAAACATTCAAAACAACCCCTACAAAATAGTGGCTTAACTTAACTTATTTTTATGTAGTCTTGCGGTATTTGGCCTCCAACAACTTTACCAACATTTAATTAAGCTAACACACGACCAAAGGGGTGTTATACGTACCTTAACCAGTGCATACAACCCAAGAATCATGACTGAATCAGTTCAACTTCACCGTCAATCATGATACAATACCATAGGCTTGCTACTCTTGTAGTTTCTAACTTTCTTGATGGAAGATTTGGTTGTTTCCACTTGTTTTGGGCAAAAATTTCGTGGGTGGAAGTTGGGGAAATATTCTAGAGGGTTGGGGAATGTTTTAGAGGTGTTGGATGAAAAACAATAAGGGTAAAACCCCTTTTCTAGAGCTCTAGAGTCGGTTTGGACCGACCTAGAGTCTTCGGTTACTGTAGCAGCGCGCACTGCGTTTCTGCTCTGTCAGCCTAACTTGTAACGTCCATAATTCTCTACTCCAATATCGTATCGATGAGCGATTTATTACGTTGGAAACTAGACTCGACGAAATTCATTTTAGGCTGTTGAAACACCTTAAAACTCCTAATATACCTGGAGATATACCCCTCCAAAGTTGACCCAAAATTCTGCCAACTTTTTTTCAAATTTTCGACAAACTTATTTTCTTCGATTTGCTTGGTCCCGGAATCTTCCGAAACTCTCCATACATGATATTTATCATTAATCATACTTGATAATGGTCATGTCCTTTGGTTTCAAGGTTATCCTTCCCGGTTACGACTTACGAGATTGTAATTCATCATTTACTTTATTTTCCTATGGCTTGTACCTTCCTAAACTTCATGGGACGTCTCCGATACTCCATTAATACAGTGAAGTATGTGGCATGCTCATGCTCTGAAAATGTGAGGTGTAACATCCTTCCCTGCTTAGAAACATTCGTCCTCGAATGTTGTAGCTTATGATGCTATCATTAATTTCTTGAAATGGTTGTCCTCCTTTAGTTCCTGATCTCCATGCCCTTATACTATGGGCTCATTAGTCTTCTTTCATATTCTCCCAATTCTTTGTCGAACTCATTCATTAGTTCCATATCCTCATGTTCTTATGTATGTACCCAGTGGTCAACTAATATCCAGCTATCGTCCTATTCTCATTAAGGTGGTATCGGCTCATGATCGCTACGGCTCTTCGCCGGTCTTGCGAATATTCTTAATTTTTGTACTCTTTTTCCTTGCTCCTTATTTCTCTACTAGTGGATAAACTCTTTTGTTCAGATGTGGCACCTTTTCTTACTTGCTTCTCTGATGCTACTTTAGATTATCCCTTTTTGTACTCGTTGACCTTGCACCATTCTACTGGCCGTTTCATTACGACGATTGCTTATATGGTTCTATGTCATACACTCGCACAAATGATATAATCGGTGACTTAGAATTTCACAACTTACGAGGTACTTTCTAAGCTCAGGCAGTACTGCTGTCTTGCTATCCATAGGCACACTATCTTTCTTTTCCTTTAAAGATCATTGAACTTCCTATAAATATTCCTCTTTTAAAGCTTTCATCTCTTCTAATGCTACAAGTTCTTGTTAGTTGTCACGACCCAACCCCGTAGGCCGTGACTAGTGCCCGAGCTGGACACTCGTACACACCCATTAACCAGAATCAACATACAAATAACTTATACATATACAAAGGTCAGACGTCGTCTCAAATCGTCGTATATAAACATATACGCACGAACGGCAGCTGTCATTTGTCATAAAACACAACATCCCAAAGTATATGTATATACGCAAGCCGATAAGGTCGCCACGGCGAAATGGGACCGCCTAAAACGTAAATCACACGGAACATAAGCGAACAAAGAACTATTCACAACCCACACATATGTCTACGGACCTCTAAGAGTAACAACGGTATCATATGACGGGACGGGGGCCCGCCGTACCCCCGAATCGACGTACATATACACAACGAAAGAGTACGTACCAAAATATGGGCTCTCGGAACAAGGAGCGCTCCAAGATAGCAGAATGGATATCCCTAAGGTTTGGCGGATCACCAAATCGAGCGTACGTACTGGCGGGCATGAAACGCAGCCCCCAAAGAAAGGGGGTCAGTACGGAATATGTACTGAGTATATAAAGCATGAGATACAATAGACAGGGTATAACCAAAGTATGAAGTACAGAAAATGCGTACAATTTCCAGAATATCAAAATGCTTATCTTTGAAACACAAACATGCATATTAATATTACATATATACATACATATATATCCGGCCCATTATAGGGCTCGGTGAACATGGTCGCCACCCCGTCATTGGCGCCATAACACATCATACTCCAGAACACAGCATAACTCCGTAACACATCATACTCCAGAACACAGCATAACTTCGTAATACATCATACTCCAGAACACATCATACTCCAGAACACATCATAACGCCGTAACACATCATAATCCAGAACACATCATAACGCCATATATAGATATGCAGAACCCGGCTCTCTAGTGAGGGACTCGGAGAAAGATGCAAAACAGAATGCACACACAGAATGGTAAATAGTCATATGTATATAAATCATCCTTTGAGACACAATAGATAAGTAAGTAATCAACGCTCGAGAGTTAAGACGATAGTCATGTTAAGTTTTTCAAAATGTCGTTAGAACTATACAAAGGAAAGTCTCGGGGACCATGGACATGTATCAAACCAATCCGAGCCCGCCTATGAAAGTTACGGACATTATTCGCTTTAGGACCCTCTACGAACATATCAAAGCAATCCGAGCCCGTCTATGAAAGTTAGGGACCTTATTCAACATAGAATCCTTTAGGAACAAGAACTCTTTATGCAACATTTACTACCCAATCATACACAAGACACAAGGGCCATAGCTCGACTATACTAGGAATGCTAACATCAAGAAGTGAATAAGAATCGCAGACATGCTCGGATCTTATGAATAGAGTTACCCCGAGGCTCGTATCGTATCTTACTTACATCTAAGACATGCTAAAAGAAAGAAGGGATAGGCTTTACATACCTCGTCTGCTTCCTAAGCTAATCCGAACTTAAGTCTCGGGCTTCCCAAGATCTACAACAACGTCATTAGATAATAAACATTAGTCATAAGTACTTAGGAATTCAATCCCAAGCTAGCACTTTATTTACAGAAATTCGGGCAGCATTTCCTTTATGAATTCAACAAACCCCGAGAATTCAACTCTCCCAAATCATCAACAACAATACCAACAACCATATTAACAATATCAACAATTAATTCAAAACGTATTCTAACGTTAGTAACTCTTTTCTACATAATTCGACGGCATTTCATTTACATTTAATTCAACCACATACAATCAAGTCAACATCAATGCTCACACATTCAAGTACTAACCCGAGATCATTCAAACAAGACTCAAGAACACTTCAAACAATCCGCACAATATTCAAGATGGACCAACCAACATACAATACCACCCAAAACCTCCAAACTCAATAAGAACAACAACAACACATTCTCTCTTCAAATTCATGAACTATACCAACAATCCACACGTTAACAACTTCATTCTCATAAATACAAGAAACTATGTTAAAATCACATTAGCTTCTACAACAGCCCACGACGATTACAACTACAACTTGAACCATTAAACCTTCATTTTCATCATAGAATCCACAACAACAACAACCAAAAAATACTAAGTAAATTTAGTTCATTCCTTCTACACAAAACAAAATACACGGCTTAGCATCAACATACATGGTTCCATGAATTTCATTCATTTCTACACACTACAACACGTTCAAACCATCCATAACACATGTAAAAGAAGATTAAACCTTACCTTTTCCACTTAACTTCTCAACTTGGCTAAGGCTTGTAATGTTATATCCGTATTTCGTGCGTCGGATGTTGCGAGACAATGGTGAGGAATTAAGGACAAGACTATGTTCTAAAATAATTTTAATGTCGGAGTTGTTGGGAATATTATTTATGAATATTGGTATTGTGGAAATATTGAGAAAGACTAAGGGCAAGGAGAGAAATTCGCAAAATGGGTCGTGGAAATAATGCGGAAGGTTAGGGACAAAATGGTAATATTGAGGAAAGTCGAGGGGCAAAACGGGAATTTCACAAGTTTCTTGAATATTCCAAAAAAAAGGGGGGTCATGTTGACCATGTGAGAAAAAAAAATAAGATGACAAATAAGTCATCTTTGCCATGGAAAAAAAAAAAGAAAACTCTAGAAAAAGAAAGGGAAAAAGAAGGAAAAATCTAGAGGAGAGGCATGTGCCCTCATATGCTTGCACTAATGTATATATGTATATATATATATATATATAAGAGCTCCTCTTATTAATTCAAGACAAAAGAAAGAACACAAAAAAAAAGGGAAAGAAGAGAGAAAACAAGCCATGGCATTCGGCCATGGCTAGCCAAAGTTGGCTTATGGAAGACTTAGCAAAAAAATTATTTTCTCCTAGTTTCCTACCTAATGGAAGGTCCTTAACAACATGGAGTGTTGTTA
>NW_026718137.1:0-13724 GCF_029784015.1 Lycium ferocissimum
GAATTTTATCTCCCTATGACTTGGCTCTATCGCACCATCTATGGCGAAGAAGGTCAACAACCCCTAGATGCCCCGTAGCCTCTGTTTATAAATGTGGCGCTCTTCACACCATAAACGGGACCTGCTCGGACACGACTTTGCGGACAACCCCTAGGACGGACACCCTGCGATACCACTTTGTCACACTAATATCCCTAGGGTGTGATGGGCACCGACCCTTACTTAGGGCCGAGCGAACCCCTCGGACTCTTACTGCACATAAAATCACGTTAAACTTTTTAAATCAGATAAGATAAATGCATAGTAAAAATTTTCAGAAACATTCTTTCTCGTAGCTTCCAAACCGAACAAACCTATAATCATACTGTTATATCCCGCGTTTTTGAGCAATTGGATAGTTCAAGACAATTGTGGGAGGACAACAAGCAAGGCCATATCTTTACTTTGTTAGGCGTATGAATGGCTTATGAAGCATTTGAAGCGGAATTATCAAGAAAGGTCAAGGGCATAAAGGAAATTCGCACTACGCCACATAGAAATATAAAGGAAGGCGAAGGAAAAATTGGAATTTGGAAAATAGTTTTATGAAATTACAATTTGTCATGGAAGAAAAATATTTGGGCTTGGACTTTTTTTAAAAAACAAGAGAAGGCCCAATAGGCCATGACATGGGTTAAGCCCGTGTAGATTTAACTTACATAAATGAAAGATGACTAAGTCATCTTTGTCACAAATTCTCTAGAAATTTCAAGAGAGTGAAAAAAAAAAAAAAAGAGGAGAAAAACTAAGAAGGCCTTCGGCCAAGTGGAAAATTCAAGAAAAATTGACAAAATTTCTTTAAAAATCATTTCCTACCAATTCAAGGGTCCCTAGCAAGGTGGAGTGGTCTTTGGAGCAAGAAGAATATATATTCATACAAGTTGAAGTCTCTAGCTAAGTGAAGAATTGAAGAAAAAGGTGAGGTTTGATTATTTCTTACATGTTATGGATGATTTTGGATGTGTAGTATGTAAAAAGTGGATGAAATCCATGAGAGAGGAAAATTAAGGTGTGGCCGTGTATATATATATATGTGTGTGTAGAAATTATGTGCTAACTATTTTGTTTAGTGTTTGGTTGTTATTGTTGTGAATGCTATGTTGATGATGGAAGTTGAATGATTTTGAAGAGGTTGTAACTTGGTATGCATGATGTTAGCCGTGTAGGTGCATGGTGATGTGGTAGTGTAGTTGTGGTGTGGCGTGGAGGAAAATAAGCCAATTTTATTTAGTGTTTTGATTATGGTTGTTGTGTATTTTGTGTTGATAATAAAGCTTAATGATTTTCATGAAATTGTAGTAGTTGGAGGTTGGTGGTGAAAGTGTATGTAAATGAAATATAATGTCCTTGTATGCATGAAAGATAATGAGACTAGTATGATATTGTCGGAATATATATTATAAAGTTATTATTGTTTTATTGGAATTGGAAGGTTTTGAAAGAAGTAGTAAGTTGGTTGAGTTGTTATAACGTATCTTGGATTGAAATTGGAAGTTGTTAGTATGGTTGTGATATTATGATTGATAGTTTGGCCGGGTTGAATTTCCGGATTGTTGTTGATGAGAATTTTCCAAGATGATTTTTGGGAATGATGTGTTTACGGGGGAAGTGCTGCCGAAATTTCGGTAGCCAAATGTCATTTTAAGAATCCAATTCTAAATGCACTAATCAATGTTTGGTAAACATGACCAAATTGTAGATTTTGGCGAATTTGCAACTTGAAATCGGAGTGGCACAAGGAGCGGAAAAAGGTATATAGCAGTTTCACCTTCCTTATGGCATGTCTTAGACATAATAGGCTTGAATACGCGCCTCGGGGATGATTCCATTCCTAGAAATCCGAACTTGAAATTAACCCTTTTTCATTCAATAGAATTGAACTAATATTTTGCATAAAAGGTTGGAAGGTTGCCTAAACATCTAGAACGTGCACAAATAGAACCCGACTACTTCAAAAGCTTTTATAAGTGACGTCTTGGAACGTAACATATGTAAGTTGTGTACGCCACCCCACTTGACTTGAGGTGGGCCCCTTGTTCCGGATTTTCCTTATTGCTCCGTTAACAAACAATAAGAGTCGTAACTATGCTAATGAGAACGTTCCTATGATGATAATGATAACGATGATGTAAGGAAGAGAATATGTCCATGATAAGTGTAACAAGAATGATTCCATGACGAAGAGCCTTAAGACAAGAATCTAATGCGAGTATGAAAGTGTTAAACTAGTTCTTGGTCTTTAATTTTATTCCTTGGTTATGATACTATTTTCTAGGCGTTTCAAGCATATGAACTAACGTTTATGATGTCCACATGTATATGTATATGGGCTGCGGGGAAAAGGGATACGTATATGTGGGGAATGGGAAGGAAACATGTTTCATTGCCACACAGTCGGTGGCTTATCATCCGGACGCGGGATATATGGGCGAGCCGACGTATTTCGGCGCTATGTGGGCGAGCCGACGTTGTTCGGTGCTATGACACGATGTGATATGCTATGACACGACATGATATGCTATGACACGACATGATATGCTATGACACGACATGATATGCTATGACACGACATGATATGATATGATATAATACTATAGGATATGATATGACATGCTATGACAAGAGACGATATGATATGAGTTCTATTTTCTATGCCTACGAAAAGAAACATTTTTCTTCTAAAATGGAAAGACAAGCACGCATGGCATCAGGCTTGAAAGAGGTATTCCTATGTACAGGTTATTTTCTAGTTCCATTATATATATGACCCCATGATATTGTTACTCCTACTCTATGCTCCTGTTTGTATTACTTTCCATGCCTTACATACTCGGTACATTATTCGTGCGCGTCCCTTCTTGTGGACGCTGCGTTCCATGCGCGCGAGTCGGCGGGTGGACGGACTTGACCCTAAAGCTCATCGGCAATATTGTAGCGGCGCTCCGGTTGTTCGGAGCCTCGGTTCTTTGGTACTACTTTGTATATATGTATATATATTCGGGCACGGCGTGCGCGGCCCTTCCTATGTATATGTGTACTATGTCTAGAGGCTCGTAGACAGATATGTACGGTTATATGTTTTGTACCTTGATGGTCCTTGTCGCTGTATAAGGTGACAGCAACGTTGTTAGCCTATGTTTATATTATGCTATTAATGTTAAGTGACAAAGAAAAAAAAATACGGTGGTGTTCATACGGCCCACTTAGTGACAAGAATACGACATGAGACAAGAGGTGCTCGGTACAAGTATCGGGTACCCGTCGCGGCCCTAGTTGGGTCGTGACACATACAAGTCGGTATATAACACGGACCGACATGTCGGGGCGGGCCGCTTACGGGGCCCGACAACCAATACCCACGAACATGCGCAAAGTCTCTAACACAAATTCGAAACCATCACACATGTACTCGACTCGGCGGCGCTCGGGAGCAAATGGAGCTTACCAACTCCGGCGGCACATCTTCTATAATAACCTCGGCCCACGGGGAGTACTGCACACGCGGCATGAAACGCGACCCCGAAGAAGAGGGGGTCGGTACGGAATATGTGCGAGTATGTAAGGTATACAAGACAAAGTACGGAACTATAAGCTTTACGCAATGAACGGGCTAAAAGATAAATACATTACACAAAATACCGGACGCTTATATTTTCGGACACAAATCGTACATACATCTCATATATCGGAAAGGAGTACGAGAAAGTAAACGAGTGGTTCGATGTACCGAAATGCTTATTTTACAATCACAGTTGCATGTCGAAACGGTGCAAAAATTACGAGTGCACCGGTGATGTCACACGTCGGACGGGTGCGAACGTACGGAATGCTCGGTTATGTCATATAACGGACGAAATACGAACGTACGAGAATGCTCGGATCTTTGGCATATATCGGACGAAGTACGAACATACGAAGGCTCGAGAGGATGACATATATCGGACGAGAATACGGAATGCACGGAGAATGCTCGGATGATGTCATATATCACATATGCGTCTAACGTGCCCGGCCCTCCGTGAGGGACTCGGTGGATAAACTCGTCAATGCGTGTCAAAATCATAGATCACATATGCGTATAACGTGTCCGGCCCTCCGATAAGGGACTCGGTGAATAGGATCATGTATAACGAATCATATGTCATATATGCAAATAACGTGTCCGGCCCTTTGTTAAGGGACTCGGTAATATGGAATCATGCATATCGAATCATGTACCAAGTATACATAACGTGTCCGACCTCTCTTTGCGGGTCTCGGTGAATAATCATTATATGCCATCTGGCCGCCATCCCCATATCATCATAAGCATATACGGATAACGTGTCCCGGCTCGCGAGTAAGAGGGCTCGGTGAACAATGCGGTGGAATGCGCACGAGAACATGTCTGGCCGGGACTCGGTGAATCGAGAATCATGCGTAGAGTACGCACGAGAACATAACATGCCCTGGCCGGGACTCGATGAAAGATACATTGAGCCATGCACGAGCAGAGTCATGAGAAACCATATGCACATAAATCCAGACTCGATGAATACGTACACTTACCAACATTCGAAGGCTCGGAAACGAGTTTCGGGTTCTTCCGAGTTAGTATCGGAAAGTTATGAGCGTTTGGAATACAGAAACCTCTTCGAACTGTTTAAGCGATCCGAGATCGTACATGAAGAACATTAACACTTATAGAGCATACTCATATTAAAATACTCGGATCGGACGACTCATATCCAAATACACATATAAAGAATACTTATATCGGACGCTCGCTGGGAGTACTCATATCGGAGTTATCATATCAGAATGCTTATACCAAAATACTTAGATCGGAATACCGATGTCAGAACATATACATCAGAATATTTATTTTGAATACTTATATCAGAATACTTAAATCAGAGTATTTACATCGGAATGCTTATACCAAATTATTCAAATCAGATCGTCCGTACCGAAGCATTTATATCGGAATGGTCGACCGGAATGCTCATATACGAGTTACCGGATACTTATATCAAATTCGGAACAATAGTCAAAAGTTTCCTTAATTATCTTACGGAAGTAAGGCAAATAGAAACGATACAATTAGGTCTCGGGTATTGTGGGCCTACCTCGGGTCAAATGAGGTGGCGTACACAATTTACGTATTTTACACTTCATAATATCATTCATGATAGTTTTAAGGTAGTCGGGTCCCATTTGTTCAAGTTCTAGGTATTTAGACAACTTTTCAACCCTTAGCAACATAATTGGTCCAATTCCTTTGAAAGAAAAAGGGGCAATTTCGGACGTGGATTCCGAAGAGTAGAGTTGTCCCCGGGTCCAAATTCAAGCCTAGCATATCTAGGACATGCCAAGAGAAAAGAAAAGGTAAGCCTTACATACCTTTTCCGCTTCTTAAGCTTTTCCAAATTCAAATCTGTTTCCTCCAAAATCTACAATTGGTCACATTTACCAAATATTAATCATAAAGCTTTAAGAATTCAATCTTAACTAATACTTGTCTACAGAAATTTGGGCAGCATCTCCCCTATACATATAACATCCCCAAGACTTAACTCGGCTCCAAATATCAACAACCCAACCAACAATAATACCAATAACATCAGCGATCGAATTGAAACGCATTCTAACATATATTGTCCTCTTTTCTATATAACATATCAACTTCCAATATAACTTTGCATTTCCAAACCAATATCAATGTTTTCATATTCTTTTGCTAATCAAGATCATTCCAACACAATTCGGAAGTATTTCATGTCCTCTTACAAATTATTTGCTAAATATACAAAAATTCCACCAAAGCCATAATTCATCCGAAACCTCCATTCTTCGACATAAATATTCATAACACGTTTTCATCTCCCAAATTCATTAGCGACAACCATAATTTGCACCTTAGCAATTCATTTTCATAATTACATAAAACTAGAATAAAATCATATAATTTCCTACAACAAATTAACAATAGATTCTCATGCCAACTTAACCATTCTTCTTTCCTTTACATCACAATACCAACGGACGAATTTATATCGCTATTTTTCACGTTCTAATCCGTTAAAACTTTAAATAAACTTGTTAGCAATGAAAAGGAGCCTTATCCATACCTTAAGAATTCAGCCACCACGTTATCACTCTCCTCCTTGGTTGATTTTTAACTCAAATTGAAGACAACGCAGCGTACACCACTTTTCCCTTCATGGGCTTCGGGATTCGGGGCTCGGATTTTGGTCAAAATTGATTTTTCTTCTCCAAGGCTTTTTTTCTCTCTATCTCCAGAATTTTCTGGTTGTTCCAGGTCTGAAAATGAGGAGGGAAGTGCTAAAATATCACTTATATAACATGGGTCATGGGCCTAACCCGGTTGGGCCCGAGTTGGGCCTAGCCCACTGACCTTTCGGACTTAAAATGTTCATATCTCCTTGTCCAGACGTCACCTTGGATCCCACGACCTATGGTTGGAAAGCTAATTCAATTATATACAACTTATATTTCTTGATATTTTTCCAAATTCCAAACTTATAATACCATTTTTGCCGAAAGGTCACCCGAAAACATTTTCTTAAAAATATTCGTTTGGAGGGCTTCTACTTTGATTTGGCCCAAGGGTCCTTCATGAGTTGTGTTTAACTTCACATATGTGATTCATATGACTTTTCAGATGTTCCAAAAAAAATCTCGTTGTGTGGGCCCCACCTCAGCTTACAAATAATCCGACGTTCAAAAATACGGGATACAACACTATCAACTTGAGTTTAAATTATGTAGCAACAACATGATTGTCAATTCATTTTTTTTTTTTTTGAGGAAGCACGTGTCACGCTCATGCTTTGAAAATGCGGGATATAACAGGCGGGGCCTTGTCCCGTCATATGTTTCCGTTTCGATTTGTAGAGGCCTGTAGTCATACATGTGGGTCATGGGTCATGTGTGCGTTCATTTATTTAAGATCTGCGTCTTAATGCAGTCTCGTTTGTTATTATGGCCAAGATGGCCTAATTGTCTGTACATGTGTATGTAAGCGCGATGTATATTCCGCTAATCTATCAGATTTGGATGCGGCCTAAATGGCCTGTATGTTTGTATATGTATATATATTCGGCGATGTGTATTCCGCCGTCCCTTCTGACTTTGATGTGACATTGTTGCACGTGTGACCGCTTAAGATAATAATTGCTTCCAATCTGTTTAAAATGATTAATATGAAATCTGAGGTAAATTAGAAAATGACGAGTTAGCTTGTGAGTTTGATTGGGGTGTCCAGATAGGACACCAGTCGCGGCCCACGGAGCTGGGTCGTGACAAAAGTGGTATCGGTGTGTTGTGCACCACATCTATAAACAGGAGGCTACAGGACATTTAGGGTGTTACCTTTCTTTGGATCTTAGATCGTGCGATAGAGCCAGCCGTAGGAAACGAATAACTTCCTACTAACCTTTGATTTCAGCCGAAGGACGGTATCGACAGAAGACAGTGATTGATGATACTGGAAGTTACCCTATGCATAGGTAAGCAATGGTATGAAAGATGTATGTTGGGGAAGTCATTTGAAGTATGATTGAAATATAAAGTTAAAAATTGAAAAGGAAAGAAAATAGGAAAATGCCACCGGTGCCATTTGAGTTATGTATGTAAGGTAAGTCCCGGCATATTCATGTTTTTACTTGAAATTGTGTTACTGTGTGGCTATGCTACGATATGATACGTACGTATATATGTTGGCCCCGTGAGGCATTGTTGGTATTTCTGCGTGCGGAGTTTTGGGATAGTAAGAAATATAGAGGAACCTCTCGCCCAAATTTTTTCCAAAATTATAAAAAGGAAAATGAGATGTAAGTTCTTAGCATGTCTTGAAAGTCGATACCGATAGAGTAAATCTATTATGTTGGATTAAAGCTTAAAAGACACCCCCATGTCATTCGTAAGAAGCACCGCCCTTATTTTGGAAATTCTATTTCGAGAAAGTATATATGACCAGCAAATTCGTGATTTATTTGAACGGACCAAAATATGTTCCAATCACACTTTGCTTTAGAAAAGCCTATGTTGAGGGGCAAGAATGTCCAACGATTAAGTTTCACCTTATTGGAAAAATACAAAGCATATGACAAGTAGTTGGGAATTAAATGGTTCGCTTACCACTCCTATATGTATATGGAGGCAATTATGTGAATTAAGTACTAAGAAGTTCTGCAATGTTTGTCGGACTTTAGTTTCCTTCTGCTAGTGGTTGGAGAGAGCCTTACAGAAATATTTTACCAGTTCCCGATGATTGATTGGAGTCGGAATTTGCGGAATAAAATTTAAACTTGTGGGCTGTGTAGAATTAGACATATAGACGAAGGTAAGTATTGAGGATTTAGATAAGGGGTGATACGGTAATTATATGGTCAGAAAAGTGAAAGACTCCTCTCTAGATCGGGGTGGGATCCGCTACGAGAACGTTTTAAAAATTGTTAAGACCCCGACTTGCCTAAAATTACGTGACAAAGGTCGTGTGGGGCAGTTGATGCGATTATACCGGCTGTAACGCACCTAAATGCATTAAAGTTTTAAGGTTAAGCGTGCTAGGGCCGAGCAACTGCGGGATGGGTGACCCCACAGGAAATGTACTAAAATTTTCACAAATATAGATATGAGAGACAAATAGGAAATTTGGGGTAATCTAAAGGAAATTACAGTATGTGGAATGGTTAGCAGCTTTATAGAGGTCGCGTGAGTTGCAACGGATTACATTGGTGAAGGGGAAAAGGAGCAACGCAGCTCTGAAATTAGAGTAAGTCGGAACAAGTGATTGGAAATGTCCTGTAAAAGAAATGACAGAAATATATTTATATGTATGTGTAGGACTCCCCTTTTATGACTATGTCAATCGATGGGTGAACCCTAATAGCTAGTGTTGTAATATATGAAAGACATTAGGTGGACAGAATTTATGAGACAAAACGAAAGGTATGGTACAGATGTTACGAAATAAACTGATATTGATTCTGTTACAGGTCGACATTGGAAAGTTCTAATACAACGATATTTGGAAAGAAAAGAGAGTAATTGAGTAGAACATAAGGAGATCAGAACGTTAGAAAAGTTGAAAGTAAGAAACGTAATTAGCAGCGAGCCTCAAAGAGCCGACGGGCAAAGCACGAAATTATTTGCAAAAAGGAACTTGAATGTAATAGTAAAGGGCAAAAGGAAAACCCATGATATGGAACGACGAATTATATGAATATCAAGAAACTCGATTATCAAGGAAGCAGAACGGAAGATAAGGAACGAATGTGAAGGAAGGGTGTGATTACTAAAGGATAAATGGCTACATTAATTACGTTATTTGAGGACCAGCTATCAGATAAGATTTTGTAATAGGTGATCGAGAGTTGTCATCGCCTCGTGAATTTATTAAAGTCTCGTACGAGACTAATCGAGTTATAGATTGTAAGGAAAAGGTATGGATATGGTATAAGTACAGCCCCTAAAAGGAGGGGGGGGGGGGAGAACGTATTATGTTAGACTTAAAACGGCTTTACAATATCTTTAGGTGTTAAGAAAGGAAATCTATTGACTGGAGGCCCGAGCTTAAATATATCTACTTACCAAGAAAATAAAAGGGAAAGAATGAAAGACGCCTTAAGAAAACGCATTTTGCCAATATGGATTGTGATATGTTTATGTCATGATTTAATCCCCCCTATCGGGTAAACGGATGTTGCACCTAAGCACGCAGTAATATGTTTTAAAGAATAGTAATAAAGGCAAGGAAATGGCTGCGAGCTAGGTCCCTAAAGAGTAATGGAGAGAGTTATCAGACTCAACGAATATTTCGGGTAATAACGATTATCGTAATAGGAATACCAGTGCTTGGTAGTTTGGAAATTTCTGAAGGAAAGAAAGGGGTTCGTTAGATACTAGAAAATAGTTCATGGACAACTAATCACATGAAACCCGAGGAGATTCGCCATGAAATTATGGCGGCATTATTTATATGGAGTCCACGCTGATAATTGTACAGACCATCAGAGTCTCCAGCATAATTTAAGCAAAAAGAAGCTGAATTTACGATAAGGAAAATGGTTTGAATTATTGAGAGATTATGACGTCGATATTCTGTACCACCCTGGAAAAGCGAATGTTGTGGCAGACGTTCATGGTCGCGATCTATGGGCAATTTGACCGGCGTGCAGCCAGAAAGGAGGAATTGGTTCGTGAAATCCATCAGTTAGTTGGCCTTAGAGTTCGTTTGGGCGATTCTGGAAATATTCGGGGGTTTCTGTTCGAGGAGTTGTTGAATCATCGATTATGGAAAAGGTAAAATAGCGTCAGTTCAAGGATGCCATTCCAATACGGTGCAGAGTTCGTTGGCCAATATCCAAAGCGCAGATGGAGTCCAAAATCGAGCATCAAAAGCTCGGCGGTCGCTACGGGGAAACGAAAATTTTAGTTTGGAAATGAGAAACGATTAACATGGATTTTATTATAGGTTACGCGCGCGGTACGATTTTAATTGGATTATTGTCAAAGATTGACGAAATCAACCCATTTCCTTCCGGACAGAACTACTTATTCGGCTGAAGATTATACCAGATAGTATATTAAAGAGATAATAAGACTTCATGGGATTCCTGTGTCTATTGTGTGCGATAGAGGTACTCGACTTACGACTAACTTCTAGGGATCGCCCGTGAAGGCCCGAGAACTCAGGTGCGTTATAGCACAGTATGTTATCCTCGGTCCGATGGACAGGCCGAGCGTACTATTCAGACACTGAGAAGATATGCCATGGGTCTATGTTATTGACTTCAAGGATAGTGAAGGTGATTATTTACCATTAACTGAATTTGCCTATAATAATAATAGTTACCGTCCCAACATTCAGATGACATCATACGAATACGAGACCTTATATGATAGAAAAATGCAGATCTCCGATTGGTTGGTTCGACATGGGTGAAACAAAGTTGATCGGACGGTGTATGGTTGACAGCGAGTTAGTAAGATAAAAGCTCACTCGGGGATGGTTGTTGACTGTTCAGAGTCGATAGAAATCATATACAGATAAACGACGCCAACCGTTAGAATTCCAGATTGATGACTGGCTATTTCTAGAGATGTCACTTATAAAGTGTGTGATGAGCTTCGGTAAGAGTGAACTCAGTCCGCGGTATATCGGACCGTATCGTATTATTTGGAAGGTAGGCGAGGTCGCCTATGAACTAGACTTACCATCGATCGGGGAGCGTACATCCGGTGTTCCGTGTATACGTTTCGAGAAAATGTGTTGGTGATCCTCCTGGAATATTTCCAGTAGATGACATTTAGATGACGGAGGGATTGTCTTATGAGAAGCAACCTGTAACCATTCTGAATTGTCAGGTGAGGAGGTTGCATACCCGGGGACATACCCTCTGTTAAGGTCTTATGACGAAACAATAATAGAGAAGAAACGACCTGGGAAGCAAAGGACGAAATGAAAAGGAGGTATCCTCGCTTGTTCCCTATACTTACAGGTAATTTGAAATTCTAAATCTATTATATTGATTGACAGATGATTGATGTGTGCTACTCATAAAAAGAGACTCCCCCGTTATGCTTGTAAGACTCTATAAGGCTGATTTAACATTCGAGGACGAATGTTTTTAAAGGGGGGGAGGATGTTATATCCCGTGTTTTTGCATAGTCGAAAATTTTGAAATAATTGTGACTTGTAAGAGGTAAGGTGATATTTTGATTTTAGATAATATATGTGTGTTGTTCATGAAAAATATTGATGCGAAAATATCGAGGAAGGCTAAGGGTAAAATTGGAATTTCTGGAAATTAGTTTCGTGAATTACAAATTTTAACCAAGTAATTGGGCTAGGAAAAAAAAAAGTCACAAAATAAAAAGGGCCCAAATTATGAGGGTGGCCGGCCATATTAAAAAAAAATAAAAAATGGCCCAAGGCCCATGGAAATTTAATTCAAGAAATAAAAAGGGAAGACCACTAATTAGTCTTCCATATTTTAGAAGTTTCAAGAAAAAGAGAAGGGAGAGCAAGCACAAAGAGGGCCATTCGGCCATGTAGAAAAAAAAAATTGGAGCTCAAATCTTTAGTCCAAAAATTCATCTTTTGTGGAATTACTACTAAGCTCAAAGCCCTCTTCAAGGTGATACAACTTTGGAAGCAAGAAAGTATATTTTTACCAAGTGGAGAATTTGGAAAAGGTAAGAATTTTACTCCTTTTATCTTGGAAGAATGTTATATATATGTTGTAGTGTGTGGGAGTGAATGTAGAGTATGAAAACTTTGTGTTATGGGCATGTGTGTGTGTGGCCGAAAATGGTTGTGATGGAGAGGAATGATCAAAATTTTATTTATTATGTTAATTGTGTTGTGGTGGTCTTGTAATGTAAATGGAAGGTGTCACACCCCGACCTTACTAGGGTGTGATGGGCACCCGACTCTCCTCAGAGTCGAGCGAACCCTTAAACGTCCGCGTTACTAAAACCTGTCATTTCAAAAAAAATTCAAAAAAGATGAAACTTTTCAAAATAGAAATCACAGCTTTTATACAGATTATGAAAACCTTCAGTCAATCACATAATTTTTACCAACTGCCAATATCTGAAAATACACGCCCTTTTAATATCTATAGCGATTCGCGCTCCTCGACACCCTATCCACGGGACAATCCGCAAAGTCTCTCTAGGCCATACAAATATCATGACATAAGTACTTGACTCGGCAACACTCCGAACCGAAATGGAGCTCGCCAATCCCGCGGGAACAACTCTAGCAAAGTCTCCTCTTCATGCAGGTGTACACTCGCGTGGCATGAAACGCAGCCCCCGAAGAAGGAGGGTCGATCACGTGAATATGTACTGAGTATGTAAAGCGATAACAAATAATAACCATAGCTTAATTTAGAAGAGAAGAAATCACAATCAAGCTCATTACCTGCAGCCCTCGCTGGAGGAAACATAAATGTACACATGGGGTCTTAGAACAATCCTTAAGTAAATAATGCGAGCGAACACACGTTCTTTAAGCATACACGATATAAGTACAGAGTACACCAATTCTAGAATGCACAATCTAAATATAGTATCACAACAGTCCCTTCGGACAGCCGCTTCCGGCGTAGGAATGATGGCCCCTTCGGGCATGCCGCTTCCGGCGTAATAATAATGATGGCCCCTTCGGGCATTGCCGCTTCCGGCATAATAACAATGATGGCCCCTTCGGGCATTGCCGCTTCCGGCATAATAACAATGATAGCCCCTTCGGGCAGCCGCTTCCGGCTCAATATCGATAGTGGCCCCTTCGGGCATGCCGCTTCCGGCATAACAACAATCACGGCCCCTTCGGGCATAATAATAATGATAACGTAAACATAAGTAGTAAATGAAATAAAATAGTAAAGCCTCGCACCCCTTTCGGAGTGGTTTTAGAAAGTTTTAAAAAAAAATCAATTTTATGTTTCTTTGTACAAAACTAGTTCTTTAAAAATCATTAGTGAACTACAAACGCGTTTCTGAAGCCATTTTTGGAAAACCGAAGCAATAGTTATATCAGTAACGTTGTTACACAGCAAAGTATATTATAGAACATTATGAGGTAGTTAAACAACTGTCCTTTGGTAGTCGGGACAACAACCCAAAAGTTTCCTGTAATTATTGTACACAATAAGCCAAATGAAGCAATA
>NW_026718138.1:0-38657 GCF_029784015.1 Lycium ferocissimum
AACAACCCATTTCATCGTTACTGTAAAAAAAATTTGAATATCCGTAAACGTGTCACCCCGAACCCTTCCTTTCAGTAAAATATTTACAACGGACATCTAACCTGGTGGTACCCATTGTACAGAAGAGAATAAAGCATTGAAATTCGGGTCAAGGACCAAGCTAGACCGCCCCAACGCCCATCTAAGCACTACAGTGGTGGCGCTTCAGCGGCACTGTCCACGCTGTAGCGGTAGGTTGGGGAAACATCAGGCCGCTACAGCAGCCTAGTAAGCGCTGCCGCTGAAGCGGTACGCGCAGTTAAAAATCCCCTATTTAAGAAACTACTTTGGGAATTGTCACATTTTTCAATACCCTAATTTCCAGCCGTCCAGTTCGGGGGGAAACCAAAAAAAAATAGATTTTTAGTCTTGATAGATTCTCTAATACCTTCAAATTCACCTTCCACTTAGTAAATTACTCCTAACCAACCTTTTATTTAGCTAGAGAATCATCAAGTGGGGGTTTCAAGTAGTCTAGAGTTGGAGAGATGATGGGTTAGCTACATTTTCCGCATAATTTTCGTTTAACAATCTTCCATGTTCTTCATCTAAAATAGGTTAATAACCTAGATCCCCACATTCATTCACCTTAAAAATGAGTACTTTCATGAATCTTGGAAATGGGTTCTTCCCAATATAAGCTTGGAAATGGGTAAATTACTTAGCATTGTTATAGATGGAAGATAAAAGTGGGTTAAGATCCCCAACCCTTCCCATTAATCCAAATCTCTTATGAAAGGTTCAAATGGAAATTGTTAATCTTGGGTATCATAGTTATCTCCAAACTATTTCCTGCGGATTGTGATGTGGTGATTGATTGAAAGAATTAATGGATGTTTGAGGCACCCGGCCATGAGGTATGTTATGGCTTCCCTTTCGGTAGACTCCAGTTAGTTTCATATATTCGGTATTAGAAGGAACGGAGAATGCATGTATAGGAATTGGAGATCTGGATGGAATCTTAGGATGGTATTATTGTGTGATTTGTGTGTTCGGGCTTGTGGCCTATAGACTCCTTAGGATGTTTGGTGTGGTTACTTGAATATCGGTGGATTTTATGTGACTTGGGAGTAGTGGATGGTACGAAATTTATTTATGCCGTACAATAGGTAATTCCGTTATATGTGGTTAATTGTGTTATATTATTAATGGCGAACCTAGTTGATAAATGAAAGGGTAGAATGTACCAAAGATTGTGACTAAGTTCTAGATAAGTTGTGAGGGATGATTGTGAGTAAAAGGTGAAATTATTTGTTCAAGTTACTAGGCCGAGTTAGGGGAAGTAGTAATAATATGTATTGACTTGATTAACCTGTTGTGTGTTTTGGGGCTAGCCACCCCGTTATGTTGCGATTTAATTATTCTATTGAGTTGGCTTGATGCCGTGAGGTATTGATTGGTGTTGGATTCTGTTTTATCATCTTGATAATGATATTATTGGCATACCCACCGTCGGTACTTGTGATTCGGATATATTATGGTTTACCCATTGTTGGTACTTGTGATATTGAGCATGACTACCGATGTTGATCCATGCATTGCATGCACTCTCATTTTCATGATACATTACTGCATGGCCGATATTCGAGGTTCATCCCGGAATCGTTGTTTGAGTGAAATTGATACTTGATAAAACTTTTTTACTTGTGTGACGTGAGGTGGCCGATATCCGATGTTCATTTCGGAATCGTTGATTGTGTGAGATGGATACTTAATGGAACTCTTTTATTTGAGTGATCTGAGAGGCCGATGTCCGATGATCAATTCCGGAATCTTTGTTGCATGGCTGATATCCAATGTTAGTTCCGGAATCATTGTTAGTGCATGGACTCCATGAGTCCCCCAGGGTGGTGTCGGTAAGAACCCGCCGTAGGCAAAGATTCGGAGTCCCGTCTGTCTGTTGGGCAAAGATCTGGGATGGGTGGCACTTAGACTTCGCGAGTCATGCTGGGCTGTGCTACCGAGACGTCGACATTTCCGTCCAGATTACATGTGTATACCGCATTTTCATGGCATTGCATCCCTACATTATTGCATTGCATTACATCATGGTTGGTGATTGAGATGCTTGGTTTTGTACTTGTGATGTTGGATTCACGCTTGATGTATTCAAACTTGGCATGTTCGGGGACTATATGTTTTACTTAGGCGATGATGTGTATCTGAATCCGATTACATTTGATCTATACTTGTTGATTGGTACTTGTTGAATTATCCCGTAGAATCCTTCATAAAGTAGTTGTTGACTCCTAATTTTTTCCTCATAAGATGCGTGTTTTAATTTTCAAACTTCCCGAGTCAAAGACGGAGTAAGGACACTTCCTTTCAATTTAAAAATTTAAAAATCCCGAGAAAATTGCAAAAAATGACTTTTAATTATTATTTCCCGAAAAGCTGAGAAATACGAGTTATTCACTTTCGTCCCGCTCCGTCTAGTCTGGGAAAATTGTTAATTTAAACAACATATTAATTACGGCTCATTTTGACAGCATTTTTTCACATTTTTAAATATCCCCCGGAACTATGTCGATATTGGCTTGTTTTAAAGCTAATATTTTTAATTTGCGAGTTTTGAATTTTAAATTTCAAAAATAATTATTTTACTTAGTAAAATGAGTATTTTTAATATATGGTTTAATAAGGTTTAAATTAAGGAGGGGTTTCAATTTATTATTTTTAAACTAAAGGGGGTTAATGTTTTTAAAAAAAGGTGTGATGTTTGTTAAAACAAACTTCACACCTCCTCACTTCATTTGTTTTCACCCAACCCCTTTCCCCTCTTCCTCAGGCGATTTATTTTTTCCCCTAGGGTTCCATCGTCGATGGCCAATTCAGGTCAATCCACGGCTGTTCTTCGCCGGATTTTTGAGGGGCTTTGTTCCCTGTCACGAGTTCTCACCATTTTCAGGTTTAATTTCCTATAATTTTCAATAGTTGATCTCGAATTTGAAATATTTTGGGGATGTTGCTCTAGTTCGTCATGTGCATAGTTGCCATGGGCAGGGCCTTGAGCCCTTAACCAACTTGTACACTATATACATTAAATGAGGGACTTACGGTAATTTCCCGAAGAATTTTTCTGATTTGAGTACCATTGTTGGGGGATTCTATCTTGTTTGGTACGATTTTAGTACTATTGCACCGTTAGAATCTAATAAATTTGTTTTATTGATGACAAGGCGTACTATCCTAGTATTTTCTGATTTTATTTGTATTTTTTCAGGTACAATTAATTAGATTATTAGCTGGATTACGTAATTTGTGTGAAATTTTGTTGGATAAGGTACAATTGGTACAAATTTGTTGAGAATTTTGTGGTCCTTTAATGAAATTCGAATTTTGTTGTCGAATTGAGGGCAAATCTGATTTCATTTTTGGGTCATTTTTGTCTCTAGGGTTGAAATTATCATGATATAAATAGAATAGGATCGGGACATTTTAGGGGTTTGATTTTTATCAAAAAACTTCTCTCATAAAATAGCTAGGGTTTGATTGTCACTTCAGTCTTCTCATCCTACTATTATATTACTACTATACTGCCTAAAAACCTACCATTGTTACTCTACTATGCTAATATTATACCAAAAATACTATTACTATTTTTAAAAAAAAAATTCAAGAACAAAGGGGCTGTTTAAGGTTTTTGGTTGTTGGTGTTTGAAGTTTGTGATTCAACCCCTCATTTGATCTTTAGGCTTCCCTACAAAAAGGTAACACCCTATTCTAGTTTGTTTCATTCTTATTTTAGCTTATTCGTATGCATTAACTTGTTTATGGTAGCTTGAAATTTGTTTTACTTGTTGTTTTATGGAATCTAGTTCATGTATATACATTAATGTTGCTTATGTATGTTTGAATGCTGCTCAGTTACTATTTTTGCCAAGTTTATTAAGTTATTGTGTTATAATGTTAATATGATTAAGATCAAAAGGTTCTTGGATGATAACTAATAAGTATTAAGGCTAGAAACAAGTTTAAAATGAGGTAAATCATTAGTTTTGATTCTTACTTACTATTTCATTGGAATATTAAGGTCCTGGGAGATTGTTTTTTTCCATTTTGTGTGTATAACTATTACTCTTTATAATTGTTGTGCCTTGTTAGTCCTATGTTGATTCTTGGGAATGCAGCTTGAGTAATTGATCTTGGTGTTATAATGATTTTAAAGAGAGAGAGAGAGAGAGAGAGAGAGAGAGAGAGAGAGATGAGAGATTAGAGGAGTTTTAAAATTGATTTGGAGCTTATAAAGAATGAATTTCGTTTCCTTATACCTCCTCTAAAATATTTGCAAAAAAAAAAAATGCTTTTCAAACCTCCTTAATTCTCCTATTTATAACTAAGTGGTAGATAAAGTGATAAGAAAAGGCTTTTGTGTCCTTCTGTGACTGTTTAGTTTCACATGTATACATGTTGCCATCTTTAAATCTTACTAAGTGTTTAAAAAATGGAAACTGACCCTGTGTTAAATCTTACTATGTGATTCTTACTCTTTCTTGCTGAGTTCAAACTAAGTGTGGTGTTTTGTGCTTGGAATAGTGTTATGACCTTTTATAATCGTGTTATGACCTTTTATAGTCATAGTTAAAAGCTTTACTGGACTTGTAACTGTTTTCCTGTGAGCCTCCCATTATCTGTGACTTGCTGTGACTTTAATTGACTTATATCTACACCTAAGATAGACTTATACTCCCCTTGATTATTGTGAACCTGTCTGATTTTGTCTTAATCACTCTTTGTAATTTAATAAGACCCCTGTGTGACTCCTACTCCTTGTCTTAGATTTCTGTGTGTAAATTCTGAATAAGTCTTAGTATAAATCTTCATTTAAAGACCCTATTAATTGCTCTATGAGCCTGGATATGTACTAAGATGATCCTAACTGGTTCTTTGAGACCTTTGCCACTTAAGAATGGACCAAAACCAGAACTTAGAAGCCTGGAAAATAGAAACAAACCTGTAATATGACCTAGATTTTCTTAAGTTAATATTAGTTTAGAAGAAACAACTTCAGACCTGCTTCTTGATTCTGTGACGCTTTGTTGTGACATGAATGAAACTAAAAATGATATTTTCCATTAGCTAACTTAAGAGTGATCTAAAGATGAATTTCTGGAAGCCTTTTGACAATGTCTACTTTGCTTAAAGATTAGACTAGTCACCTGTTTGTTTGCCTATTTGCCTTATCTTGTCATTTCTGAACTTTGCTAAGCATATGAAGATAAAAATGATCTTTCCTAAACCTGTTTGATTAAATTGAAACTGTCTAGATGGAGAGTTGGCAAAAAATATGAAGACTATAAGATTTGTAGTCAAATTTTTTATCCTAGAAGAGTCTAAGTGTCCTAGATTTTGTGTGCATTTGTTGGCTTCATTTCTGGGAACTGGAAAAAGAATAAAGGATAATGAAGTTATAAGGAACTTGGCTTTTGTCTCAAAATTGAAATAAGAGGGATTAGGGGACAGTTTATAGGTTGATCTTGTATCTGAATTTCTGATACTTCCTTGTACTCTATTTATTTGTAGTTTTCCATGAAAATTGCTCTTTGTAACTTATATTAATATAGGACCATAGTTTTTGAAGTTTCATGTATAGCGTAGATCACATAGGGGCTAAGGGTGAATGGACTGGAAATAAAAGCTAAACTGCTTCAAAAATATAAGTATAGCACCTGCTTGTTTGTACTTATTCCTGCTACCCAATTGTGAGTTTTTGAGGTTCATATATGGGATTCCTTACTCCTGTTTACTTGTTTGAATCAAGTCATGTCTAACACACCACCTTGTGACCTAAGACAGCAGCATGAACCTCTCTTGACTACCCTTTTGAACACTGAGCTATTTTTGTGCATTATCCTTGACTAATATGCAAAAATGACTTTGGACCTTGAAACCTGTTTCTGTACCTCCCTTGATCTGTAGTGGGTAGTTTAAAGATGATCTCCTAGCATTTGTTTAAAGCTCTCCATTAACTAAAATGAACTCTTGATGGGATAATTTAGTACTATGTCTCTTTTGACTCTCGATTTCCTCTAAAATTTAAGAACTAGAACTTTGAGTGTGAGAGTCATAGCCTTTACCCTGTTCCTTTTCCCTCCTTTCTCCTTTATTTCTTAATCTTATGCTACTTTACTTCTTTATCCCCCCATTGTTGATGTTGCCTGTTTTATCACCTAAACAGTGTTATGTATCCTTTGGTTATGCCATGGCTGTTTTTGAGAATTGACACTTGATACACCTTGCATTACCAACCTCTCTACTGCCTAAGCTGCTTGATACCTTAGCTTTTGCATCAGTTGAACTTGCCTGTGACTTTCCTGTCTTAAGTATATTGACAATTACTTTTGAAGTTGCACATTATAGAACTTTTTCTTGCTTGTTTAGCCTGGATTGGCAGTTGAATACTTAATTTTGAGATGCTGGGGATTTCTGGGAAAAACATGAAGCTTTTATGTGATTTGCGTGTGTTGTTTTAGAGCTAATGTCAAATGAGTATATGGTATATAGCAAGTATATATGGAGGGTATGCCCTTCATAGGGTTTTGCTTTTCATCTTAGAAAGTATACCAGTGGTATATCATGTAAACCACAAATTTGACACTTAGATAATTTGAGAAGAAAACTGAGTAGTATACTAACAGTATATCATGTATATCATAGCTTTGACACTTAGAAAAATTTGAGAAAATGTAGTAGTAAACCAATGGTATATCATGTATATTACCCCTTGACACTTAGAAATTTTTTAGCTTGGGTTTGTTATTTGGGCCAGTCATCTGCATTTCTATATTTGACCTATCATTACTACTATTTTGGGCCTATTTTATATCTGGGTCATTTGGGTTGTTGGATACCGTCGATTATTATTAATGGGCCAGGCCCGATAAGTTAAATTCATTTTGGCTTTATAATAATTATTGAAGTCTTAATTTTGTACTTAGTTTGATTTATGAATGAGTACTAATACTATGTATACCCATTTGTATTCTTGTCCACCCAAACCCGTCCACTAACGTATCTAGGTCGAGTCTACCAACTTGGACCAAAAATGGAGCGTACGTTTGGACTCGAGGATTACCCTAAATGCATGACACATTCTTATTGGGCTTGGTCGGCCCAATTCCTTATCTCTTTATTTATGAAATTTATATTCCAAATTTGAGCATCTATTTTATTTATTGAAACCTTTACAAGTTATTCTATAGTTTAAGAGTTGCCAAAACTTGACTTTTCAAAATATTGCAAATTGACTCAAATAAAAAGGATATGACTCATACAACTCTCCTAAAATTAATACTATTTTGCAAACTTGGACAAAACTGATCAATTTTTTTTTTAATATGAGGACTGAAATGATCATTTTAAGAACTTGTAGACTGTTTTGTGGACTTATGGACTGATTTAAGACTTGTGGACTGATTTGGACTTTCAAAAACTTAGGCTATCTAAAAAAGACTAATTGGTTTAAAATTGATAAAAAATAAATATAGTTGACAAATGGACACTAATAGTATGCCTTAAACTATTTTCTACACTTAAATAAAAACGCTTTAAAAACTTAAAACTAAAAAGGGTGGGCTTACGTAGTGTTCTACCTAGGTTAAAGGCCTTCGGGAGTTAACCTAGGTGTTCTGGTCCGAAACCCAAACGCCCCATTTTGGGCAAAACTTTACTACTTTCGTTTCTTGAAATCTGATATATTTTATGAATGACTAAACTCTTTGTTACGGAAATATAAGCCAAAATAATTTTTTCACTATAAACAATTCATATCTACAAAGGCATACTATTAGAACCCGTAGGTCAACCGTATTTTAAGGATCTTTAATACCGGGGTGCCTTACACCTTTCCCGGGGGATCACCAGAACCCTTACCCATACTTTGGTTAGATTAGGTTTCTTTTAAAATTTAGCCGTTTTGAATAACCCTTTTCGAACTATATTCCTAATTTTCTAAAAATTAGGTGGCGACTCTAAATAATATCCATTTAGAGCACCATCACGTAGAGGTATATTTTTCCTTTTTCTCGGTACGATTGACAACCGTACTTCCCCGGGACACTTTCTTTTTTAAATGAGGCAAGTGCAAATACAAATCGGAAAAAATATAGACCCACTACAGTTGTTATATCCCGTATTTTGGTACATTGGGATAATCCGAGTTAGTCATGATAAGTTAAGGACAAGGTTGTAATTTCTTCCGATTTTGTTAAAAGTGCACAAGTTGCATATTCATCTTTTCATTGGCATGGAGTGTTAAGGGTAAATTTGGAATAAGAAAAATTTGGGTTTAAAAGTGAATTATGGAAAGTTAAGCATTTCATGAAAATTAAGGGCTAGAAGTGAAATTTTGAAAAGATAATATTTCATGAAAATGGCCATATGTGGCCATGTGTGTGGTGTGGGCCATAGCCCACATGTGTTAATTATATATAAGTGGCAAAAGATGACTAATTAAGTCATCTTCATCATTTAGCACCCTAGAAAATTCAAGAAGCATGGAGAAAGAACAAGAGGCCATTCGTCCATGACCAAGAAAAATTGAGTCCAAAAATTGAAAATCATGTTGTTGCTTCATAATTTAAACTCACGTTGACGCATTATATTTCGTATTTTTGTACGTCGGATTATTCTATAGGCCGAGGGTGGGGTCCACACACCTTTGAGATTTTTTTTTGGGACATGCGACAATTTATATGAATCACATATGTGAAGTTAAACATAACTCAGAAGGACCCTTGAGCCAAATCAAAGTGGAAGTCCTCCAAACAAATATTTTTAAGTAATGTTTTCGGTGATCGACTTCGAGGGGCAAAACGGTATTATAAGTTTGGAATTTGGAAAAACACCAAAGATAGAAGTTGTAGATAATTGAATTATCTTTCCAACCATAGGGTGGGTCCACAGGTGACATCGGAATAAGGAGATACGGACGTTTTAAGGCGGAAAGGTCGATGGCTGGCCCAAAACCGGGCCCAATCGGGTTAGGCCCATGACCCATGCCTATTTAAGTCTAATTTCATCCCTTTCCTCTCATTTTTCAGACCAAGAATACCCAGAAAATTCTGGAAAGAGAGAGAGAAGAACCTTGAGAGAAGAAAAACCAATTTTGACCAAAATCGAGCCCCGAATTCCGAAGCCCATGAAGAGAAAGTGTTGTACGGCTGCGTTGTCTTCAATTTGAGCTAAAAATCAACCAAGGAGAAGAGTGATAACGTGGGGGCTGCATGCTTAAGGTATGAATACGGTTCCTTTTCATTGTTAACGAGTGTATTTAGAATTTTAACGGAGTAAAACGGAGGGGATAGTGTGTAGAAATGGATGAAATTAATGAAATTTTTTATGTTGATGTTGAGCCGTGAGTATGGGCTGTTTTGTGACAAGGAATGAACTAAATTTATTTAGTATGTTTGGATTGTTGTGTTGTGGGTTCTATGGTGCTAATGAAAGTTTAATGGTTCAAAGTGAAGTTATAGTTGTTTGCGGCTTGTTATGGAATTTTATATACTTTATTGAATTTATGGAAGTAATGGATTATTAATGTAGTTCATGAATTCGGAAGGAAGAAAATGTGTTGTGTTATTTCCTTGAACTTGGAGGTTTCGGGTTTCATTATGTAATGGATGGAATGTTGTTGAATTGTTTCGAAAGGGTTATTAATGTTAGAATGCATTTTGAATCGATTATTGATGTTGCTTATATGGTTGTTGGTATTGTTGTTGAAGATATTGGCTAGTTGAATTCTCGGGTTGTTGAACTTATAGGGGAAATGCCGCCCAAATTTCCGTAAATAAAGCGATGGCTTGGGATTGGATTCTAAGTGCTTATGGCTAATGTTTGGTGTCTAATGACATTGTTGTAGATTTCGAGAAGCCGAAACTTGAGTTTGGAATAGCTTAGGAAGCAAACGAGGTATGTAAAGCTTACCTTTCCTTCTTTTGGCATGTCTTAGATATGAGTAAGGTATGATATGTTATGAGCCTTGGGTAACTCTATTCAAATTAGAGACATGTTTATGGTTCACACTGCCCTGATGTTCGCATTTTGATACGGTCGGATTATGGTCCTTATGTCTTCCGTATGATTGGATTTTAAAAGTTGCGTAAAAAAGTTTTGTTTTTTAAAAGAGTCACAGAACTACGAACGTCCGTAACTTTCATAGACGGAACCGGATTGCTTTGATATGCTCGTAAATGATTCCATAATGTATAGTGACTATGATTTTTCGTAGGCGGGCCGTGATTGGGTCGATGCTCGTCCGTGGGTCCCGTGACTCCCTTCGTATGGTTACGATGCTTTTGAAAGAATTTGGTATGACTATTTTTCCGACCTCGAATATGATTATATACTTATACGTTAAGTCTAAAACGAGGATTTCCATGCATATGATTTTGATACGTAACCTTGATTTCTGAAGTTCGGTTTGATATGTTCCCGAGTGATATTCGGAAGAAAACCTAATTTAACTATTGTTTCGGTTTTGGAATAACATTTCGTTTTGATTATCCTATTAGGTCTTTGTAAGTGTTTTGCATTACATATGGTTTCCCACGGTCGCTTGTGCATCTTGTTGTATGTCTTCCGCCGAGTCCGGGCCGGAATCGTTGTGTGAGCACTATGTTATATTTTGAAGTATGATGGGATACAAGTTTGATGTGATATGATAATATGATAAGATGATGATTACATTCTGTATCGAGTGCATTTGAGAGGCGGGCAAAACAGCCAGGTGGGGCAAACCCAATTGTAAAAGGAACCCAATGATGAGGCAAAATTCCACATCAGTTTAGGCAAATCCCACATTGGTTTAGGCAAATCCTGCACTTAAGTTTAGGCAAATCCCACGTTGGTTTCGTTAATCCCACATTGGTTTGAGTGAATCCACATTGGTTTAGGTGAATCCTCATTCGGTTAATGTCGGCTCATATGATAAGTTATGATGTTATGATGTGCTACGGTATGTATATGTATGATACATTTCGGGAGTAAGCGTGTTGGCATTATTCTCGATTATTATATTTGTCTTTTGTACCTCACATTTGTCCGATTTGTGTTTCGAGATGCAAACACTTTGGTTTTTCGGGTTGTTATGCTCACCGTACTCCTTACTTAGGTTATGATCTTATTTTACGTATGCCATGCTTTACGTACTCGGTACATATTCATCCGACCCCACTTTCTCGGGTCGTTAGCTTTGCATGCCGCGGGGCATATACGAATGAGTTGAAGATGTTCCGGCGGGCCGTTGGCGAGCTCCATTTTCTTCCGGAGTCTTGCCTAGTCGAGTGTTAAAGTTATGATATTCGGAGTTATGTTAGCAGACTTTGCAGACGAGTCGAGTGTATGATATGTCGGTTTTGTAAGCGGCTATGTGTCGACATTTCATTGTGCATTATGTTGCGGATGTGTGTTATGACTACGGATTTCATTCGATTTTGAAAAAGATGAAAAGCATGTTGTTCTACGAAATGTTTTTATTATGTGCTTATGTCATGTTTTGTGGCCCGCATGATTATGAGTATTACGAAAGTCGGCGGGTTCGCTCGGCCTAGGTAAGGGTCGGTGCCACCATGCCTGATCGAAAATTAGGGTGTGACAACAGTAGTTATTTGACTGGTCTCTAAGTGATGTAGGATAATAGCAGTTATAACGATGAGTTTAATCTAGACTAAAATGAACGATCTAGTGATTTTGTGCACTGGGAAATTGTACTGGTGCTATTTGACTTGTAGTTATTAGAGAGTAGTTGTGATTTAAGGGTATTGATGCTATGATGTGTGGTAGATAAAAGTATGAATTGACTTAGTGATTATCATGGTTGTTTGTGACTTCTTTTACCAATATGTGTTACTAACCATTGTCGGCCTATGATACTTACTCAGTACGCGTGGATTGTACTGATATTGCACTTGCTACACCCCTTTTGGGTGTAGATTGTTTCAAGTGATTGATTGTGATGTGCAGCGGAAACGTGCGGTGCCTATTTGGAAGGCCTCCTCCCACTTCATTCCGAGATGGAGGTTAAGTCTTAGAATGTAGTGGTAATCTGAAATCATTAGTCGGTCTTGTACTAATCTAGACTGGGTCATGGGAAGTTGGATCGAGTCTGTAATCATTTATTTGTTGTAATCTTATTGAATCTTGAGTTTATTAATATATTATGATGTTCCGCTGTTATTTCTAAGTACCTCTTGGTTTTAAATGAATTGTCCTTGTTAATTGATGTGTTAGTTGAATAAAGGGTTCGCCTACCAGGGAGCGAAAGGTAGGTGCCCGCGCGGTCCTAAAATAGGTCGTGACATGACATGAAGAAAATGGGCTAATTTTGTAAGTCTATCAACAATTACCCATATCGAATCAAACTTACGCTGAGAATGGGGCAAGCACGTAATAAAAAATCCAAAACTACCCCCATTTTCCTTTTTTAATTTTCGAAAACTTTAACCCCCTTTTTTGATGCTCAATTTTCCCCTTAAATTTAAGGAACACAAACCCACAAGCCCCCATTTATCTTTTTTCTTTGTCCCACCAAAAACTTCCCCGATATCAAAACATTTCGTTGCCCCCAGTTTTAAATAAAAAGGGGGACAAAACCCCCCCCCAAAAATCCTTTTAAACCCTAAAATAAAATGCAAAACTGTGTACCGGAGAAAATACCCAAACCTCAAAATGATGTTTTTTTTTGAGGGTTGATTTTATAAAAAAAAACCAAAGGAATAAATGCTCACTCTTTCCCCCAAAATTTTTAAAAAGAAATAAAACCCCCCAAAAAACCTTATTTTTGGTCTAATAATGGACCCAAAAAGGCAACTAATAAAACCAATACATTGTTTTTTCTCCCCAAAAGGGAAACTTTCCCACCCATAGTTTTTGGCAAAAATCTTCCCCGGCCGCCTTCCTGATGGTACGAATGTCGACATCGTAATCTTTCACGGCACGCTCATCGTTAAAATTTAACTTGCTCATCGTTTGAAAATGTATTGAAGACTCTTGTGATCTATATATATGTCAACGTGTACACCATACAAGTAATGCCTCCACATTTTCAGCGCATGAATTACTGCAGTTAACTCCAAGTCATGTGTTGGATAATTCTTCTCATGGTTCCACAATAGCCTTGAAGCATAAGCTATATGTTACACCCCATACTTCTGCACGACATCATATCATTATATAGACCTCCCAGTACGAGTAAAGGTAATCCCTCCCAATGATCCATATGGTGTAAAGTGGCTAAAGGAAGCATTTAGCCCGACTCGGCAAGGTTGGAAGTTGTTCGGGCTATCGGAAAAGAAATTCATCAAGGTTTGTATGCCAATACTTTAAGTTGTGTCCAGGATAGATGACCTTAGACCCGAGGCATAAGACCTTCCTTAAGTATATTTAGTAGTTAAGTGCATGTACGAGAAGTATCGGGAGAACTGGAGGTCGAACGGATTAAAAACAAGCATTTCTGCAAAACTGGCCAAAATAGCCATCGCCCTCGCAACTCAGAGCCTCGTGGTCATGAAGGAAAAAGGAATATATCCCTTCACATTCGCGAGCCAAGGCCCTCGCGATCACAAAGAACAAATAGTAAGGCAGTGGAAACCGACCTTCCACCATATAAATACCCCTCAAATATCATTTTCTTGATAATTCTCCAAGTCCAAAGTCCCTCTACATACAGATATATCATTATATAAGGTAATGTATCAATCTTGGTGTTAATCATTCCAATCTATGTGTTAATTAATGTCGGAATGTGTCACACCCTAACCTGATAGGGTGTGATGGGCACCCGACCCTTACTTAGTGCCGAGAACCAGGCGACTCTCGTGATACTCATAACCATCCTGGGCCCGCAAAACATGACATAAGTACATAATGAAAAATTTTCAGAAAACAAACATGCCTTTCATCTTTATCAAATCGAATAAAACTTGTACCGTATGAAATCTGTAATATAAGGCATTCCAATACATCGGCTTATAGAGCCGCTTACATGACTGACATATTATACACATGACTCTGTCTGCAAAGTCTCTAACATAACTCAAGATACCATAACACACATATACTCCGACTCGGCAGCACTCCGGGAAGAATGGAGTTCGCCCCGATCCAGGCGGGATATCTTCTACTAATATCCTCGTCTCATCCGTATGTACACACGCGGCATGAAATGCGGCCCCCGAAGTGGGGTCGATGTACGAATATGTACCGAGCATGTAAAGCAATAAAAGACGGTAAACGAGGATCATAATCGAAATAGGGGTTACGGGAACAAGTATAATAACGAGATAACCAAAACTTGCCTTTCGAAACACTTATCGTGCATATACATATGTTTGGTATAAAATCATATCATAATCATGTCATCATATCATCGTACATATATACCGTAACCGGCCCTCTAGTGAGGGACTCGGTGAGTAAAATCATATCATAATCATGTCATCGTATCATCGTACATATATACCGTACCCGGCCCTCTAGTGGGGACTCGGTGAAGTAGTCATCATATCATATATATCATATATATATATATATATATATATATATATATATATATATATATATATATATATATATATATACCGTACCCGGCCCTCTCTAGTGAGGGACTCGGTGAATAGAATCATCATATGCCATCCTGGCCGCCATCCCCACATCATCACATCATCATATCATCATATCATCATATATATATATATATACCGTACCCGGCCCTCTAGTGAGGGACTAGGTGAACAATGCAGTAGAGTGTGCACGAATACGTACCCGGCCTGGGACTCGGTGAAAGATGCATTGAGGCATGCACGAGCAGATTAGTGAGAAACCATATGCACATAAATCATCATCACAGACTCAATGGATAAGTAAGTAGTCGACGCTCGAGAGTCAAAACGGAAATCATGTTAAATTCTTTCAAAAACAAGTCGTTAGGACTATACAAAGGGAAATCTCGGGGACCACGGATATGCATCAAACCAATGCGGGCCCGCCCATGAAAGTTAAAGTCATAATACGTTATAGAATCGTTTACGAACATATCAAAGCAATCCGGTTTCGTCTAAGAAAGTTACGGCCATTTTTAGACATAGGGTCCTTTATGGACAAACCGTTTATACAACATTTTAAATCCAATCATATTAAAGACATAAAGACCATATTAAGGATGCCAACATCAAGAAGCAAATATGAATCATTAACATGCTCGGAACTTAACAATGGAATTACCCCAAGGCACAAATCATGTCATATCTTACTTCCATCTAAGACATGCCAAAAGAAGGAAAGAGTAAGCTTTACATACCTCGTCCGCTTCCTAAGCTAATCCAAACCTAAATCCCGGGCTTCCCACGATCTACAACAACGTCTTTAGACACCAAACATTAGTCATAAGCACTTAGGAATCCAATTTCCAAGCTAGCACTTTATCTACAGAAATTTGGGCAGCATTTCCCCTATAAACTCAACATCCCCGAGAATTCAACTCGGCCAAATCTTCAACAACAATACCAACAACCATATTAACAATATCAATAATCAATTTTAACGCATTCTAACATTAATAACTCCTTTCTACATAGTTCGACGACATTCAATTACATTCAATTCAACTACATGCTTTCAAGCTAACATCAACACTCACAAGTTCAAGTACTAATCCGAGACCATTCAAACAAGTTTCAAGATCATTCCAAGCACTCCGCACAATATTCAAAACAACCCAACCATACACTACTCCACCCGAAACTTCCCAATTCCAATAGGAACAACAACAACACATTTCTTTCTTTCAAATTCATCAACTACACCAACAATTCACACATTGACAACATTATTATCATAAATACAAGAAATCATATTACAATCACATTAGTTTCCAAAACAGCCCACAAACGGCTACAACTTCCACTTGAGTCATTGAACCTTCATTCTCATCATAGAATACATAACAACAACAACCAAAATACTAAATAACATTAGTTCATCATTCCCACACCACATAGCATGTACACGGCCACAACAACAACATCCTAATTTCATGATTTTCATCCATTTCTACATACCACAACATGCACAAATCATCCATAACATATGAAAAAGGAGATTGAACCTCACCTCTTCCACCTAGTTCCTCCCTCGGCTAGAGTTGAGAATTGCAAGAACGAACGCTTTGCTTGCTTCAACAACCACTCCATGTTATAGAGGACCTTCCAACTAGTCGGAAAGCTAGAAGAAAATAATTTTTCTCGATCAAAATTTTTGGGCACCATTTTCGGCCAAGCCTTGGCCGAATGGTCTCTCTCTCTCTTTCTCCATGCTTCTTGAATTTTCTTAAGGTGAAAATGATGAAGATGATTTAATTACTCACCTTTCATATACTTATACAATTAGCACATGTGGCCCATGGCCCACTTCACTATGCACGGCCACTTGGCCCCCTTTTGGCCATTTTCATGAAATATTTATTTCACTTCTAGCCCTTAATTTTCATGAAATGCTTAAATTTTCATAATTCACTTTTAACCCCAAATTCCTTAATATTCCATACCAATAAAATCATAAGCAACTCATGCCTTAAAACAAAGTCGGAAAATAGCCTTGTCCTTAACTTTCCGCAACTAGCTCGGAATATCCCAAGGTACGAAATACGGGATATAACATCCTTCCCCCCTTTAGAACATTCGTCCTCGAATGTTCAATTAGTCTCATAAGGTCTTGTAAGAATCTCAGGGGGGTTGCTTTTATCACCATAGCATGCAATCTCATCTACCAATCATATTTCTCCTTCATCCCCCCCTTATTATCGTTTCGCCACAGTGCCTTAACAAAAGCCACGTCTTTAGTACGCAACCTTCCTACCTTACGAACAATGTAATAATGTCCAATACATCTCGGGTAAACTTCTCCTTCTCGTCGAATCTCATCACACCTTTCATGGGCGATATCTTCAAGCATACCCACTCGCCAATCTGGAATTCTAGGTGTCGAGGCCGATTGTTGTCATATGATTTCTATCGTCTCTGAGCGGCTAGTAGCCGTCCCCGTTTTAGCTATCATCCTTCAGTATCATCCTGAAAGAATTCGACACATAAATTCACTATCTTAGCGATCAGCTAGTTCTGACCATCTTGCCCAAATCATCTTGCAATCCCCTTTACTCAACTTGTCACATTCTAGGCACATTATCCCATGTCATCTCTTCATCTTTAATTCAAACCTTTCTATCGTCTCTTCACTCAAATTTTGCTCTTAATTTTCCGGTCACACATCATGTTGCAATCTTTACAAGAATATGCGAAGGTGCTCCAATTAGCCTAAGAAATGCCCCAGCGTCGCTTCACTAATCCTTATGTTTTTCTTGTCTTCTCCTCTCTTCTCTTACCACCGGTACCGGAATGGATCTTTGACTCAATCATAGCCATGTCCTATATGTCCTCAGTACTAATTTTATCTCGGTAACTTAGCTTAAACCATCTTTACATCTATCCTTAATGGATCCAAAATCTCGTAACCATATTGCTATCACTGAATCCGAACTTTCCTCACTAAGTATTCACTCACTTGGTCTCATTCTTAGCATACAAATATTCGTAGGTGGCATAACTATTCTTGTACAACTTGTATAAACTATATCTAATCTTAGTCATAGCCTTTCGTTCTCCTGGTTCATTCTGCATTACATATTCCTTCCGTCCTACTATTCGCTTGTAGCCTATCCTGCCATACTCTTTTCTTCTCTCTTCTTTCTTTTTTTCTTTATTCACTCCTTTGATGTTCTCACTTCCTACTGTAGGAGGTTTTCTATTTTCTCTCTTACTACTCATAGGCCGCGGTATCGTTAGCGTACAACCCTATTGCCCACATCTTAGCCTTTAATCCAGCACCGCAGTGTTATCTCTCGTAATGTCTCTGTAAGTTACTTGTTATCGTTCTCTTGTCGTATTATCCTTTGAGCCTCCATTTTCTAATGTCATATCATTCACGATCTCTACAATTAATTCTCAGCACCATCTCAATTACCATCCTAGCTTCTATCCCTTTTGCTGGCTTTTGGATCTTACTAACTTGTCTCAGCAAGGAATCTTACTTGTAGCCCAAGCATCCGTATTCAAGATATTGTAGTGTCGATCGTCTTAATTTTACACTTGCTCCCCCCTTTAGGGGTGTACTTATACTATTACCCGATTATACTTTGCCTTGTGCCCGTATTTCCAGTCTCAATTAGACGGCACTTTTATTTCGACATTTTGATCCCTTTGCCTTTCATAAGACATAAGTTGTGTATGATTTTATTGGCATGGAAATTGTAAGGAAGCATTTGGGGTTAAATTCCATTTTTGGAAAGTGTGCTATTTTTGGAAAGTTGAAAATTCAACAAACAAACAAAAAAAAAAGAAACAAGGGCCATGTGGCCGGCCACCTTATGTGGGCCATGGCCACATGGTTGGCTAATATTTGCAATAAAAAGATGACCAAGTCATCTTATTTCACCATTCCACCTCCTAGAAATTTCAAGAAAAATGAAGAAAGAACAAGAAGGAGAAAAACGGCCATGGCTGGCCGAATTTCAGCCATGGGTGATGATCAAGGAAAAAATATTTTCTCCTAGGTTTCCTACTAATTGAAAGGTCCTCGTCAACGTGGAGTAGTTGTTGGAACAAGAAAACCGCTCGTTGTTGCCATGTGGGACTCTAGCCGAGAAAGAAGTGGGGTGGAAGAGGTAAGACTTAATCCTTATTTTTATATGTTATGTATGGTTTGTGCATATTGTGGAATGTGGAAATGAATGAAAACTCATGAAATATGGTAAGTTGAAGTTGGGCCGTGTGTGTTGTGTCTTGGCCGTGTGTAGTGTGTGTTGCATAGGAGTAGTGAATTAATTGTATATAGCTTGTTTGGGTGTTGTTGTAATGTGTGAAAATGGATGAAAATCATGGAAGGTGTGGATTGGTGGTGGTGGCCGAAAATAGGTTATGTTGTTTGGCAAGGAATGAACAAATTTTATTTAGTGTAATTTGGTTGTTGTGTTGTGGATTATGTAATGAAAATGAAGGTGTTGGATGATACAAGTTGAGGTTGGGATCATTTGTAAGCTAATGTAGAAGTTAGCATAATGGTAATATGGTTTCTTATATTTACATGAATGATGTTGTAAAATGTGGTTGTTGATGTATTTGATGAAATTGAAAGAAAGAAACGTATTGTTGTTATTCTTATGGCATTTGGAAAATTTCGGGTGGAGTGGCCTATTGGTTGGGTCGTTTTGAATATTGTATGGATTGCTTGGAATGTTCTTAAATCATGTGTGAATGGTTGCGGATTAGTAATCGAATATATGAGCATTGGTATTGAATTGATCGTATGTAGTTATTTGAATATAAATGAAATGTTGCCGAATTGTGTAGAAAGGAATTATTAATGTTAGAATGCATTTGGGATTGAATATTGATATTGTTATTATGTTTGTTGGTATTGTTGATAATGATTTGGCCGAGTTAAATTCTCGGGGATGTCCAATTTATAGGGGAAATGCTGCCGAAATTTCGGTAGATAAAGTGTTAATTTGGTATTGAATGCCTAAGTGCTTATGGCTAATGATCGATACCTAATGACGTTATTGTAGATTATGAGAAGTCGAGACTTAAGGTTGGATTAGCTTAGGAAGCGACTAAGGTATGTAAGGCTTACTCTTTCCTTCTTTGGCATGTCTTAGACGCAATTAAGGTATGACATGATTTGTGCTTGGGGTAACTCCGCTCTTACGTTCCGAGTATGTATATGATTGTTATTTGCTTCATGATGTAACATACTTCATATGGTCCTTAAGTCTTATGTATGCTTGGAATTCAAACATGGTATAAAGAATTTTGTTCCTAAAGATCCTATGTCTAAAAACGTCCGTAACTTTCGTAAACAAAACCGGATTGCTTTAATACGCTCACAAATGATCCTATGACATGTAATGACTTTAACTTTCATGTACGGGCCGGATTGGTTTAATGCATATCCGTGGGCCCCGAGGTTTACGTTTGAATAGTCCTAACGACTTGTTTTTGAAAGAACTTAACATGATGTCCGCTTTGACTTTCGAACGTCGACTACCTACTTCATTGAGTCTATGATGATTTATGTGCATATGGTTTCTCACTACTCTGCTCGTGCAAGCTCAATATGTCTTTCACCGAGTCCCGGGCCGGGTACGTATTCGTGCACATTCCTCTGCATTGTTCACCGAGTCCCTCATTAGAGGGCCGGGTACGCTATATATATGTATATATGTATATGATGATGTGATGATGGGGATGGCGGCCAGGATGGCATACCGAGTCCCTTGCTAGCGGGGCCGGGACACGCTTCACCGAGTCCCTCACTAGAGGGCCGGGTACGGTATGTATATATATATATGATGGCATGATGACATGATTATGATATGATTTACTCACCGAGTCCCTCACTAGAGGGCCGGGTACGGTATATATGTACAATGATATGATTTTACTCACCGAGCCCCTCATTAGAGGGCCGGGTACGGTATATATATGTACGATAATATGATGATACGATTATGATATGATTTTATCTACCGATATATGTATATGTATGACAAATGTTTTTCGAAAGGCAAGCCTTATGATTTTTCCGTACTCTTTACTTCAGTATGGTCCCGCTTACTATATTTCATGCTTTACATACTCAGTACATATTCCGTACTGACCCCCTTTCTTCGGGGGCTACGTTTCATGCCGCGCAGGTACACCCAGATGAGTTGAAGATATTAGCAGAAGATGTTCCAGCGGGATTGGCGAGCTCCATTTTCTCCGGAGTGCTGCCGAGTCAGAGCATTATGATATGGTTACATGTTCTATGTTAGAGACTTTGCAGACAGTGTCGTGGGTATAAGATGTCGGTTATGTAAGCGGCTATGTAAGCCGATGAGTTATTATGCGTTGTATTATAAGTTCTATATGTTTCTATATGTTATAGATTTTCTTTGATTCGAGAAAGGCAAAGAGCATATTAATTTTTGAAAATTTTTATTATATATATTGTGTCATGATTTGAGGGCCAGCATGATTATGAGTATTATGTGAGTCAGCGGGTTCGCTCGGCCCTAAATAAGGGTCGGGTGCCCATCACGCCCTAACGGAAATTAGGGTGTGACAAATTGGTATCAGAGCGGTTCGTCCTAGGGGGTTGTCTACAAAGTCGTGTCCGGTAGAGTCCTGTTTATGGTGTGAAGCGCGCCACATTTATAAACAGGAGGCTACGGGGCATCTAGGATGGTTACTCTTCTTTGACATCATAGATCGTGCCGTAGAGCCAAGTTATAGGAAATGAGATTCCCGACACTAACCTTTGATTTCTGTCAAGGAATGGTGTCGACGGAAGAAAGTGACAGTAGTATTGGAAGCTATGAAGCATGAAGGTAAGCGACGGTACGAAAGATACACGTCGGGTCAGATATGGAAGGATGATTGGAATACAAGTTGAGATCAAAAAGAAAAAGTAAATAAGAAAGTGTAACAGGTGCGGTTTGAGCTGGGCCTACAAGGTATGTTCACTATTTTGTACTGTCAATGATGTTGAGAGCCCTGTGAGGCTGTGATATGATGTGATATGCATATATATATGTTGGCCCTGTGAGGCATTGCTGGTATTTCCTGTGTACAGGTTTTGAGATAGTAACAGTTACAGAGGAAACTCTGCCGAAATTTTTCCAGGAATAAAGAAAGAATGAGATTTAGGTTTGTAATATGTCTGGAAACGGGGTCGTGCCAATAGTAATGAAAAAAAATTGACTAAGATACGAGCGCAGCCGACTTCGAAAAAAAGGTTAATTGCGGAATTGGGGATAACCATAATTAGAAGTTCGATATCGACACGGTGAAAAGAATTGGGAAAGGTCTGGTAATCCTAAGAGATGATTCGAGCTGGTAAATTTTGATGAAATGTTATTTAAGGCACTGACCGAACTGATAAGCAGGGACGAATTATGACGCGCTTATAGTTAAAAGAAGTAATAGCACGATTAAGACAAGAGCGCAGGGGAAAAGAATTGCAACGGGCATGAATGTACTAATAAGGCAACTGGTGAGATAATAAGGATAAAGTGGGTCAGAAAAAGGTAAAGGATTAAAAAGTGTTATATTATCGGATTGATTACGAACAGGATGTAATATGAGTATAGCGAGGACTGTTATGGAAATAAGTAAAGCCTAATTAGAAAGCGGCTAAAGCTATGACGTGGTCTACGTAGCTAGAATATAAAAGTAAGTGTGAAACGGAAAAGTGAACTATAGAGCGAATAAGCGAGACTTATCAGGTTCTGTAAGGGAAACCTGGAATAAGGGTTATATAACAGTAGAAATGATAGTGAGTGTAAGAAAGAAAGGGTAATCGGAAGAAAGAAATAAGAAGGGAGTGAGACAATGGTATAGTAACAGACCATGACACGCGTAATTAAGGATCCAGGTGTCAGAAGTGACGGGATTGTGAAAGACTCGGTTGTAGAAAGGATGAGGAACAAGGTAAAATGAGAGCAGAAATCCAAAGGCTGGTAACTGAGGATTTATAAGTAACGGCGATCGGGGTGTGTTCATCGCCATCGAGAATTTGGAAGCCTAGAACGAAAGGTAATCATATCCACAGGTGAAAAGCGAATACCGAGGACCAAAGGAGGGGTAAAATAGTAATTATGCTATAAGAGCGCTTCGAAATCCGTTAAGACTTCGACTTACTCCAGATCACGTGACGGAGGTCATGCGGTGAGGTGGACGCGATTATACTGGCGTTAAGGCATCGTATTTCATCGAAGTTTCAAAGTTAAGCGTCTTTGAAGCGAGAGAAATCTCGGGATGGGTGACCCCACGGGAAGTTTTCTGAAAATTCTACAAATTCAGACGCAAGAGGTAAATAAGGAGTTAGAGTGACTTAAGGATGAATTAGGAGTTTGCGGAGTGAGCAGAAACCTTAAGGGATCGCGCAGAACGGGGCGAATTAGACCGATAAAGAGGAAAAAGGTACATCGCAGCTCTAGAATTAGGGTGAATTGGAATAGTGTTTGAAGATATCTTGTAAGCAAGATAACAGAGAATTGTATGTGTACATAGGTATGTATAAGATATCCTGTACATGGCTAGATCAAGGGACATGTGTATTCCGGCGACCAACGTGGCGGTATATGGAAGACATTAATTGGACAAGGTAACGAAGTTCAAGGGAGAAGAAAACTATAAATGGCACGGATGTTATAAGGCAAGTTGATGCTGTTTTCATCACAAGTTAAGCTTAGAAAGTCCTAATACAGTGACATTTGGAAAAGAAAGAAAGAGAGCGAGTAGACGGAAGGCAAGGGAATCAAATGTCGGAATAAAAAGTACCGCTTAATTGAGATTGGAAATACGGACGTAGGGCAAAGCCTAAACGGAAAATGGTATAAGTGCACCCCTAAAGGGGGGAAGCGAGGGGGAGAGATGCAAGTGTAAGATGAAGGCAAACAACGCTACAAAATATTGGATACGGATGCTGGGGCCACAGGTAAGATTCCTTGCCGAGACAAGTTAGTAAGATCCAAAAGCCAAAGGGATAGAAGTCAGGGTAATAATCGAGATGGCGCTGGGAGTTAATTGTAAGTATCCGGAATAACATGATATTAGGAAATGGAGACTTAAAGAGAGAATACGACAAAGGAAAGTAACGAGTAGCTTACGGAGACATTGTGAAAGGTAGTACGGCTACACGGGATCAGAGGTTAAGATGTAGGCCATAGAGTGGTTGCTAGCGGTAGAAAATTTCCTATGGTAGAAAGTAAGAAAAGCAGGGAAAAGGGGTATGACAAGGTAGACTCCTAGCAAATGTGAGCACGGGAGTAAGATGTGGAATAGTACGAACCAGAAGAAGGAACGATCGTAACTAAGATTAAGTATACAGGTCGTGCAAGGGCAGTCAGGTTACCTATGAATATTTATACACTGGAGGTGAGACCAAGTAAATGCGTAACGAGAAAAGTTTAGGGTCGGTAACAATAATACGGTGATAATACTTTAGGTGCATTAAGAAAAGATGTTAGGATGGTTTGAGATAAAGTACCGAGGTGGAACTAGTACTGGGAACGAATAGGACATGCTTATGGTTGAACCAAAAATGTATTCCGACGCTGGTGGTAGGAGGAGAGAGGCAAAGATAAAGTAAAACATAAGGATTAGTGAAGCTACGTTGAGGCGGTTCATAGAATAATTTGACCTCCTTCGTACATTCGGGTAAAGATTGCAACATCACGTGTGACGGAAAGTCGAGAGCAGGATCCGAGTAAAGGGACGATAGAAGAGTTCGGATTAAAGATAAGGTAATGACATGAGACGATGTGTTGAAAATGTAACAAGATGAGTAAAGAAAGATTGTAAGACGATTTAAGCCAGTGAGCAGAAATAGTTGGCCACAAAAAGGAGGGTGAATTTATACGCCAACTTCTTTCAGAATTGTATCAGCCGATAATGGTTAAAGCAGGGAACGGCTATTAGTAGCTCAGAAACGGCAGAAATCATATGACGATCATCGGTATCGACACTTAACATTCCAGACTGGCGAATGGGTATGCTTGAAGATATCATCCGTGAAGAACGTAATCAGATTCGACAAGAAGGAAGAGCTTAACTCGAGATGCACCGAACTTATTACACTAATTGTAAGGCAAGAAGGTTGCGTGCTAAAGACGTAGCTTCCGTTAAGGCACCGTGGCGGAATAATAACAGGCAGGAAATGACTTGCGAACCTGAGGAGGAGATGAAAGAGAAATATGGTTGGTAAAAGAGATTGCATGTTATGATAGTAAAGGAACCCCCCCCCCCCCGAGATCCTTAAGACCCTATACGACTAGTTGAACATTCGAGGACGAATGTTCCAAAGGGGGGAAGGATGTTATATCTCGCATTTTGTACGTCGGAATATTTTTAAGTTGGTTGCGACAAGTTGGACAAGGCTATTTTTAGAGACTTTTGTATGTTAAGACATAAGTTGTGTATGATTCTATTGGCATGGAAATGTTAAGGAAGCATTTGGGGTTAAATTCCATTTTTGGAAAGTGTGCTATTTTTGAAAAGTTGAAAATTCAACAAAAAAAAAAGAGAAAAAAAAAAAAACAAGGGCCATGTGGCCGGCCACCTTATGTGGGCCATGGCCATGGCGTTGGCTAATATATATGCAATAAAAGATGACCAAGTCATCTTATTTCACCATTCCATCTCCTAGAAATTTCAAGAAAAATGAAGAAAGAACAAGAAGGAGAAAAACGGCCATGGCCGGCCGAATTTCGGCCATGGGTGATGATCAAGGAAAAAATATTTTCACCTAGGTTTCCTACTAATTGAAAGGTCCTCGTCAACGTGGAGTAGTTGTTGGAACAAGAAAATCGCTCGTTGTTGCCATTTGGGACTCTAGCCGAGAAAAGAAGTGGGGTGGAAGAGGTAAGACTTAATCCTTATTTTTATATGTTATGTATGGTTTGTGCATATTGTGGAATGTGGAAATGAATGAAAACTCATGAAATATGGTAAGTTGAAGTTGGGCCGTGTGTGTTGTGTCTTGGCCGTGTGTAGTGTGTGTAGTATAGGAGTAGTGAATTAATTGTATATAACTTGTTTGGGTGTTGTTGTAATGTGTGAAAATGGATGAAAATCATGGAAGGTGTGGATTGGTGGTGGTGGCCGAAAATAGGTTATGTTGTTTGGCAAGGAATGAACAAATTTTATTTAGTGTAATTTGGTTGTTGTGTTGTGGATTATGTAATGAAAATGAAGGTGTTGGATGATACAAGTTGAGGTTGGGATCATTTGTAAGCTAATGTAGAAGTTAGCATAATGGTAATATGGTTTCTTATATTTACATGAATGATGTTGTAAAATGTGGTTGTTGATGTATTTGATGAAATTGAAAGAAAGAAACGTATTGTTGTTATTCTTATGGCATTTGGAAAGTTTCGGGTGGAGTGGCCTATTGGTTGGGTCGTTTTGAATATTGTATGGATTGCTTGGAATGTTCTTAAATCATGTGTGAATGGTTGCGGATTAGTAATCGAATATATGAGCATTGGTATTGAATTGATCGTATGTAGTTATTTGAATATAAATGAAATGTTGCCGAATTGTGTAGAAAGGAATTATTAATGTTAGAATGCATTTGGGATTGAATATTGATATTGTTATTATGTTTGTTGGTATTGTTGATAATGATTTGGCCGAGTTAAATTCTCGGGATGTCCAATTTATAGGGGAAATGCTGCTGAAATTTCGGTAGATAAAGTGTTAATTTGGTATTGAATGCCTAAGTGCTTATGGCTAATGATCGATACCTAATGACGTTATTGTAGATTATGAGAAGTCGAGACTTAAGGTTGGATTAGCTTAGGAAGCGACTAAGGTATGTAAGGCTTACTCTTTCCTTCTTTGGCATGTCTTAGACGCAATTAAGGTATGACATGATTTGTGCTTGGGGTAACTCCGCTCTTACGTTCCGAGTATGTATATGATTGTTATTTGCTTCATGATGTAACATACTTCATATGGTCCTTAAGTCTTATGAATGCTTGGAATTCAAACATGGTATAAAGAATTTTGTTCCTAAAGATCCTATGTCTAAAAACGTCCGTAACTTTCGTAAACAAAACCGGATTGCTTTAATACGCTCACAAATGATCCTATGACATGTAATGACTTTAACTTTCATGTACGGGCCGGATTGGTTTAATGCATATCCGTGGGCCCCGAGGTTTACGTTTGAATAGTCCTAACGACTTGTTTTTGAAAGAACTTAACATGATGTCCGCTTTGACTTTCGAACGTCGACTACCTACTTCATTGAGTCTATGATGATTTATGTGCATATGGTTTCTCACTCACTACTCTCGTGCAAGCTCAATATGTCTTTCACCGAGTCCCGGGCGGGTACGTATTCGTGCACATTCCTCTCGCATTGTTCACCGAGTCCCTCATTAGAGGGCCGGGTACGCTATATATGTATATATGTATATGATGATGTGATGATGGGGATGGCGGCCAGGATGGCACACCGAGTCCCTTGCTAGCGGGCCGGGACACGCTTCACCGAGTCCCTCACTAGAGGGCCGGGTACGGTATGTATATATATATATATATATATGATGGTATGATGACATGATTATGATATGATTTACTCACCGAGTCCCTCACTAGAGGGCCGGGTACGGTATATATGTACAATGATATGATTTTACTCCCCCGAGCCCCTCATTAGAGGGCCGGGTACGGTATATATGTACGATAATATGATGATACGATTATGATATGATTTTATCTACCGATATATGTATATGTATGACAAATGTTTTTCGAAAGGCAAGCCTTATGATTTTTCCGTACTCTTTACTTCAGTATGGTCCCGCTTACTATATTTCATGCTTTACATACTCAGTACATATTCCGTACTGACCCCCTTTCTTCGAGGGTCGTGTTTCATGCCGCGCGGTACACCCGGATGAGTTGAAGATATTAGCGTAAGATGTTCCGCGGATTGGCGAGCTCCATTTTCTCCGGAGTGCTTTGCCGAGTCGAGCACTATGATATGGTTACATCCTTCGATAAATTTTCTATATATATATATTGTGTTATGATTTGAAAGGCAGAATTATGAGTTTAGGTGAGTCGACGGGTTTGTGACAAGAACTTTCTAAGCTTAACCTGTAGTGAAAACGGCATCAGTTTGCCTTGTAGCACTTGTGCCATCTATATATATTGTTTCTCACTTGAACTTCGTTACCCTGTCCGATTAATGCCTTCTATATACCGCCACGTCGGTTGCCGGAACACACATATCCGCTGATATAGCCACGTACGGAATATCATGTGCACCTGTGCATAAATACATAGTTACCAGCATCTCGTTCTCAAAATATTCCCAAACGCTACTCAAACTCACCCTAATCCTAGAGTTGTGATGCACTTTCTTCCTCTTCACTGGTTCAATCCGCCTCATCCTATGTGACCTCTTAAGGTCTCCGCCCACTCTATATACTCTAACTTTCCCTTAGTCTACTCTAACTTCCCATTTGCTTCTTGCATCTGAATTTATAGAACTTTCGACCAACTTCCCAGGGGGTCACCCATCCTAAAATTGCTCTCACTCTAGCACGCTTAACTTTGAAACTCTGATAAAATACGATGTTGTAATGCTAATATGATCGCGTCCACTTCACCGCATGACTTTCATCACATAATCTGGAGTAAGTTGGAGTCTTAACAGATTCCGAAACGTTCTCACAACACATCTTCCTCTGAATTAGAAAGGGTCTCTTACTCTTCTAACTCCACAATTACTATTTTAGCCCTTTTTCAATCCTCAATATTCACTTTTCATCTATGGGTACGACTACTTCCCGTCCTATACTCCCAGATTCCCGATGGTAAGGGACATACCTTGGTATCCGTTACTTATAGATACTTGGTTATCGTCCTTTGGACTTCTGCTCTCATTTTACCTCGTTCCTTATCCTTTCCATAACCGAATCTTTCACAGTCCCGTCACCTATAGTACTCGTGTCCTTAGCTACACATGTCATGGTCTCTTACTACACTGTTATCTCTCTTTCTTCTTATTTCCTTCTTCCAACTACTCTTGCTTTTCTTATACTCACTATCATTCCCGTTATTATATAACCCTTATTCCAAACTTCCCCTACAGAACTTGATAAGCCTTCCTTATTCGTTCTATAGCTCGCTTTTCCGTTTCACACTTGCCTTTATACTTTAGCTACATAGATTACACCATAGCTTTGGCCGCCCTATCACTAGGCTTTACTTATTTTCATAACAATCCTCATTATATTCACATCATATCTTATTCGTAATCCATCCTATAACGTAACACTTCTCAACCCTTTACCCTTTCTGATCAACTTTATCCTTAATATTTCACAAGCTATCTTATCCCTACATTCATATCCATCGCAATTCTTTTCCTCTGTACTTTTGTCTCAATCATACTATTACTTCTTTTCCTATAAACTCATCGCGATCCATCCCTACTTATCAATTCAGTCGGTACCTTAAGTAACTCTCTATCAAGGTTTGTCAGCCTTTTCTAAATTGCCTCTTAGTATCACAAGCCTTTTCCAATTTCTTTTATCACATCGATATCGACCTTCTAGTTATTCTTATCCTCAATTTAGCAATTAACTCCTTTCTCGATGTCAGCCGTACTCGTAGCTTAGTCAAATCTTATCATTACTGTTAGTACGACCTTTCAAGTCATATCACAAATCCATATCTCATTCTCTTTTTATTTCTAGGAAAATTTCGGCAGAGTTCCCTCTATATTTCTTACCATCTCAAAACCTGCACGCAGGAAATACCAACAATGCCCCACGGGGCCAACATACACACATATATATATATATATATCATATCACAGCGACACAGGGCTCCCAATATCAACAACAGTACGAAAATGATGAACTTACCTCGTATGCCCAACTCAATCTGCACCTGTTATACTTTATTGTTTACTTTTCTTTTTTTATCTTCAACTTGTAATTCAATCGTACTTCAATATCTTACCCAACATATATCCTTCATACCTTTGCTTACCTGCGTAATTTGTAACTTCTAACAGCATCAATCGCTTTCTTCTATCGATGTCATTCTCCCCCGCAATCAAAGGTTAGTGCAAGTAATCTCATTTCCTATGACTTGGCTCTATGGCACGATCTAAGATGTGAAAGAAGAGTAACCACCCTAGATGCCCGTAGCCTCCACATAAATGTGGCGCGCTTCACACCATAAACAGGACTCTACCGGACACGACTTTGCAGACAACCCCCAGGACGAACTACTCTGATACCAATTTGTCACACCCTAACCTGATAGGGTGTGATGGGCACCCGACCTTACTTAGGGCCGAGCGAACCCGCTGACTCTCATGATACTCATAACCATACTGGGCCCGCAAAACATGACATAAGTACATAATGAAAAATTTTCAGAAAACAAACATGCCTTTCATCTTTATCAAATCGAATAAAACTTGTACCGTATGAAATCTGTAATATAAGGCATTCCAATACATTGGCTTATAGAGCCGCTTACATGACTGACATGTCTTACACATGACTCTGTCTGCAAAGTCTCTAACATAACTCAAGATACCATAACACACATATACTCCGACTCGGCAGCACTCCGGGAAGAAATGGAGCTCGCCAATCCAGCTGGGACATCTTCTACTAATATCCTCGTCTCATCTGTATGTACCTGCGCGGCATGAAACGCAGCCCCCGAAGAAAAGGGGTCAGTACGGAATATGTACTGAGCATGTAAAGCATGAAAGACAGTAAACAGGATCATAATCGAAATAGGGGTTACAGGAACAAGTATAATAACCAGATAACCAAAACTTGCCTTTCGAAACACTTATCATGCATATACATATGTCGGTAAGTAAAATCATATCATAATCATGTCATCATATCATCGTACATATATACCGTACCCGACCCTCTAGTGAGGGACTCGGTGAGTAAAATCATATCATAATTGTCACGACCCAACCCCGTAGACCGTGACTAGTGCCCGAACTGGGCACCCAAACACATTCATAAATCCGATTCACAAACAGATAGCTTATGCGTATACAAATATCAGACGCTGTCTCAAATTATCACAAACTGTCTCAAACACATCTCAAACCCAAACAGATATATATCAAAAGCCGGCAAGGCTAGCAAATGGCGCAACGGCCCAAAACATATACAAATGCAAGCCGACAAACTTCACGCAGGCGAATGGGATCGCCTTAACATATAACATACAAACACACACGTGAATAGGCCTAACCCACATACATGTCCACGAACCTCTAAACGCACAAACAAAATCATATGTTGGGACGGGGCCCCGCCGTACCCCCGAACAAACCAATACATATGCAACGAACGAGTATATACCAAAATGTGGCTCCATAAGGGAGCACTCCAAACGGTGAAAAAGGGTGCCCTAGACGGCGGATCACCAAACTATGCGTCTGTACATGCGGGCATGAAACGCGACCCCAAGAAAGGGGTCGGTTTAAATATGTACCGAGTATGCAAGCGTAAAATATAGTAGACAAATCTGAGTTATAATCGAAACAGAGGTACACAAAGTAAGTGCATATCTAAAATGTCAAAATGTTTATTTTCAAAACACAAATCATGCATAGGGCTCAGAAAATATGGTCGCCCGCCCGTCATCGGCGCCATAACACAGCATAACACCAGAAAGTTTCAAATCTCCGTATCCCCGTCACACATCATAACACAAAGATAACGCCATACACGATAACACCAAATATAAGCGAAACCCGGCCCTCGAGCGAGGGCTCGGTGAACCATAAACACGGCATAACACCGGAGTATAACAAAGTGTACACGACAACGAACCGGCCCCGGACTCGGCGAAAGATACAACAAAATGCACGAGCAGAGTCGTGAGTAACCATATGTATAAAATCATTATCATAGACTCAAAAGATAAGTAAAATGACCATACTTGGAAATCGGGAATAGTAACCAAACCAAATTCTTTCAAAAGTCATCAGGATTACAAAAAGAAGAGTCGCGGGACCCACGGACGGGTGTCGACCCGAGCCGGGCCCGCCTATGAAAAACATACTCATCATACGCCATTCAACCTCCTACGAACATATCGAGGCAATCCGAGCCTTTCTGTGAAAGATACGGGCGTTCGTAGTTACGGAATTCTTTAAGAACAAAACTTTTTGTGCAACATTTGAAAATCAAATATTCCAAAGACATAAAGGCCAATATTTCATCATATCAAACATACGAATTTCAAGAAACAAATAAGAGTCATACACATGCTCGGATTGCGAGAATAGAATTTTCTCGAGGCTCGTGTCATAGCCTATTTGTAACTAAGGCATGCCAAAAGAAGAAAGGATTGAGCTTTACATACCTCGAACGCTCTCAAAGCTACTCCAAACTCAAGCTAATCTCAACCTACGCCTCGGGCTCTCCAAGGTCTACAAATACGTCATAATATGCCAAACGTTAGCCATAGGCATTTAGGCATTTAATTTCAAACTAACACTTAATTCTACAGAAATTTGGGCAGCACTTCCCCTGTAAATAGACCAACCCCGAGAATTTAACTCGGCCAAATCAACAACAACAACACCAATAACCAACCTAGCAACATCAATAATCAATCCGAAAAGCAATATAACATTAGTAACCCCCTTTTACATCATTTAACAACATTCATAATATTCAATTCGACGGCTTACCTTCAAGCCAACATCAACGCTTATACGTTCAAATACCAACCCGAACCCATACCAACAATATTCAAGGACATTTTAAGCAATTCATACAATGTTTCAAACATCCCAAATAACATCCCAACTCACCCGAAAAACTGCCCAAACCCGAGAACCTCAACTACAACACATTCCTCATTTCCGAATCATGATTTGCACCAACAATTCACCCTCTAACAATGTCATTCTCATAAATATACAAATTACATTAAATGCACATAATCCTCCAAATCAGCCCGCACCCATCACAACTTCAATTTGAGTCATTAAACTCTTATCGTCAACATAGAATTCATAACGACAACATTCAAAATTCCAAATAGCATTAATCCATTCTTGTCATATAATATGACCTATACTCGGCCACACTACACATATACATAAATTGATGATTCTCATTCTTTTCTTCACTCTACAACAATCAAAACATGCTAACTAGACTTTAATTCATTACTCCAACACAACACAACACACACACCTACACGGCCATACACACCATGCACGGCTTCACTTCCAACATGCCATATTTCATGATTTTCATCCATTTTAGCATACTACAACATGCATACACCATTCATAACACATAAAACAAGATTAAATCTTACCTTTCTTCCTTCAACTTCACAACTAGCTAGGGTTAGCTAGGATGAAAACTAGCGGTTTGATCGCTCCAACAACACTTCCACGTTACTTAGGGACCTCCAATTAGTGATTTTGCATCAAAGAAATATTTTTGGGATGGCTACTTTTGGACTTGAAATTTAAGGTTCTTGGCCGAGAGCCTTGTTGATGTTGTTCTTCAACTTCTTGTTTTTTTTGCTAAGTATGGAATGAAGAAAGATGACTTAGTATTCATCTTTTGCATACTAATATAAGTCATACAAGTGTCCATGGCCCACACATGGGTTGGACCAATTAAAATTGGCCACAAAATGTGTGGGAGCCACTCCCACACCACACGGCCAACATGGCTTTTTTTGCATGATTTCCAACTTTCAATTATTTCATTTTTGGTCCCAAATTTTCCTAAATGTTCCATGGCAACAAATTCATGAACAAATTATATCTCAAAACAAAATCAAAGGTCAAAAGTCCCGACTTTGCATCCCGGAATAGTTTTGTCCCTAACTTATCATAGTTAAACCGGATTGTCCCAATGTACAAAATACGGGATATAACATCCTCCCCCCCCTTTAGAACATTCGTCCTCGAATGTTAGATTAACCTTACAGGATCTTATAAGCACTCGGGGAGTTTCTTTTACAACTATCACACACACAATTCATTCATTAAACAACACAGTCAAGTAGGGAATTTCAATTACCTGTAGGCACTGGAAATAAATGAGGATACTTCCTCTTCATCTGCTCCTCAGTGTTATATCTCGCATTTTGTACGTCGGAATATTTTTAAGTTGTTTGCGACAAATTAGGGACGAGGCTATTTTCCGACTTTGTTTTACGACAAGTGGTTTATGATTTAGTTGGAAAGAAACATTAAGGAAAAATTTGGGACTAAAAATGCATTATGGAAAAATTTCAAATTTCATGAAATTAGAGTGATGTGGGCCATGGCCACATGGAAGTTAAAAATATGGGAATTGGATGATTAGGATAATCATTTTCATCATTTTCATCTTTAAGAAAATTCTAGAGAAGTGGAGAAAAAAAAAATGGAGAGAAAGACATGGAGCATGTGCTTGGCATGTGCCATATATTTATTTATATATATGTATAAGTGATGACCATGCAAGTCATATTTTTTCATTCCACCTCCTAGAAATTTCAAGAAAAATGAAGAGAGAAAAAGAAGGAGAAAAACAAACCAAGAGAGGGAGCTGGCCGAACCAGCCCTAAAGTTGATCATGGAGAACTTTTTCTTCTAGCTTTCTTACTCATTGGAAGGCCCTCGTCAACATGGGATAGTTGTTGGAGCAAGCAAGGCCCTCGTTTGTGCGGAATATAGTTCTAGCCTAGTGAAGAACAAGTGAGGAAGGTAAGGTTTAAACATTATTTTCATATGTTATCCTTAACTTGTGGGTGTTGTGGAATGTGGAAATGAATGAAGCTCATGAAAACAGGAATGTCAAAGATGTAGCCGTGCATGTGTGGTGGTGTGTAGGAATGAGGGACTACTTTTATTTAGTGTAATTTGGTTGTTGTGTTGTGGATTATGTGATGCTAATGAAAGTTGAACGATTTAAATTGAAGTGTGGATGTTGTTGGGGCCGTGTGTAGGTCGTATGTATAGGAATGATGAATTAAATTCATTTAGTGTTTGGTTGGTGTTGTTGTGAATTCTATAATGTAAAATGAAGTTTTAATGATCCAAGTTGAAGCTATAATTGTGCGGGCTGAATTGGGCGATGATGTGATATTGATATGGTTTCTTGAATTTATGAGAATAAAGTTGTAAATGCATGTATTGTTGACATAATTTATGAATGTAGAAGAAAGAAAGGTGTTGGCAAGGTTCTTGTTAAATTGGAGTAGTTTCGGGTGGAGTAGTATATGGTTTGAAGTATTTTGAACATTGTGTGGATTGTTGAAAATGTTCTTGAATCGTGTTTGAAAGGTTTTGGATTGTTATTTGAATATGCAATCATTGATACTAGTTTGGATATGATATATGAAGTTGGATGGAATATGCATGAATGTCGTCGAATTATGTAGAAAGGAGTTATTAATGTTGGAATGCGTTTGGAATTGCTTATTGATATTGTTGATGTGGTTGTTGGTATTGTTGTTGATAATTTGGCCGGGTTGAATTCCCCGGATTGTTTCTTGATTGAAATTGGCCAAGTTGAACTTGGTGGGATGGAGTATTTACGGAAGTGCTTTAAATTTCGGTGACAAGTGTTACTTCAAAACTCAACTTCTATAATGCATTAATTCTTGTTTTGGTAAATGTGACCAAATTGTAGATTCTGGCGAATTTAGAGCTCGAGTTTGGAGTAGCGGAAGAGGCGGAAAAGGTATGTAAGGCTTTACCCTTCCTTCCTTGGCATGTCGTAGACATAATAGGGTTGAATACGAGCCTCGGGGACGATCCTATTCCTAGAAATCCGAAATTGAAATTGACCCTTTTTCATTCAATAGAATTGAATTAAATGTTCTATGAATAGTTGGAAAAGTCGTATAAACACTTAGAACTTGCACAAATAGGACCCGACTACCTTAAGGCTCTCGCAAGTGATGTCATAAAACGTAACATATGCAAATTGTGTACGCCACCTAGTTTGACTCGAGGTGGGCCCACTATTCCCGGATTTTCCTTATTGCTCCGTTTATCAAACGATAAGTGTTGTAACTACTCTAATGAGAATATGTCTATATAAATATGGCAAGAATGCTTCCATGACTAAGAGTCTTAAGTTAAGAATCTAATACGAATATGAATGTGTTAAACTAGTTCTCGATCTTTAAGTTTATTCCTTGGTTATGATACTATTTTCTAAGTATTTCAAGCATATGAACTAACGCTTATGATGTCCATGGTTTCGTTTCATGTTTTTTTTCAATATTATTTTCCATTGATAGTCCCGTCTTATAATTATCGTTCCTTCAAGGTGTGATATATGTATGTGAGATATGTATATGTACGGGGTCAAGGGATACATGTATATGTGGGGAATGGGAAGGAAACATGTTTCATTGCCACCGGGTCCCGTTTTATCATCCCGGACGCGGGATGCCCGGACGCGGGATTTATGGGCGAGCCGGAGTTTTTCGGCGCTATGTGGGCGAGCCGACGTTGTTCGGTGCTATGACATGACATGATATGCTATGACATGATATTATACGCTATGATATGATATGATACGCTATGATATGATATGATATGATACGCTACGATATGATATGATATGATATGATACGCTATGATACGATATGACAGATACTATGGCAAGACACGACATGATATAAGTTCTATTTTCTATGTCTACGAAAGAAGAGACGTTTTTTTTCTAAAAGGGAAATACAAGCATGCATGGTATCCGACGAAAAAGGTATTCCTATGTACGAGTTACTCTCTTACCTCATTGTCCGTTCTATGATCCCATGATGCTTATATTCATGCTTTATCTGCTCATTATGTCGCTATGTATCCTTACATACTCGGTACATATTCCGTATGACCCCTTTCTTCGGGGCCGCGTTCATGCCGCGTATACACCTGTGTGAAGACATTAGCAGAAGGTGTTCCCGGCGAGATTGGCGAGCCCATTCTCTCTCGGAGTCCGCCGAGTCGGTGTATACGTGGGTTATGGTATCCGATTATGTTAGAGACTTTGCTATGAGTCATGTATATAAGATGTCTGTTGTGAGCAGCTCTATAAGCCGTCGTATTGTTACACATGATATTACAGATTTTGTACGGTCGCAAGTTATGTTGATTTGAAAGATATAAAATATGTTCTTTTTTTTGAAAATTTTTCATTATGCATTCACGATCTGGTTAAGGGACCATTATGACTACGAGTACTATGACAGTCAGAGGGTTCGCTCGGCCCTAAGTAAGGGTCGGGCGCCCATCACACCCTATCGGATTGAGGGTGTGACACTCAGCTTCCCAGGTCATTTCTTCCCGATTATTGTTGTTACATTCCGTATTTTGTACCCTCGGGTAAGTTGAGGCAAGTGACACAAGTTGCGTATGGGAAAATTGTAAAGTTGGAATATTAAGAAAGGCAGTGGATAAAAGGTAAATTTGCAAAATGACTCGTGAAATATGGAGTAAGGCTAGGGGCGAATTTGGAACTAAGGGAAATATTTTTCATGAATTAGAGGAATTTGCTAGAATTTTTCAAGAAAGGGGGCCACTTGGCCGTGGGCCCCACTTTCAATACTTGGCCAAATGAAGCCAAGCCAAGCTTAGGGGTAATGAATTCTCATTAGAGGAGGCTAATATATATAAGGGAAAGATGACTTATTCATCTTATTTTCTCTAGAATTTTCAAGGGACAAGGAACAAAAGAAAGAAGGAGAAAAAGAGCCATGGCCATTCGGCCTTAGAGAGAAAAAAAAAAGAAAAAAAAAAGAAGAGAATTCTCAACTTGTTCTTCATAGCCAAACAATCCCTTGAAGAGTTCTTAGTAAGGTGAAGTGACTTGTGGAGCAAGAAGAACTCCTATTCATGCAAGTTGTTAATTTGAGACAAGTGAAGAGTTGAGAAAAGGTAAGGTTTAATTTCTCTTTTGTATGTTATGAGTGTTTATGCATGTTGTGGAGGATGAAAATGGATGAAATTCATGTGTTGTAAAAGTGCATGTGTGTGTGTGTGACTTGCTAGAGTGTGTGTGTGTGAGTATGTGTTGTGTGTTGTGTTGTGTTGTGTGTTGGTTGTTGTTGTGAAGTGTAGAAACTATGAAAATTCATGTAAAGCATGCATAATGGAGGTTGCCGAATGGTGTAGGTTATGGTAGGGTGTGGTGAATTGATTTTATTTAGAATGGAAATTGTTGTTATGGTAGGTTCTATGGTGTTAGAATAAAGATTTAATGGTTTGGAGGAATGAAAATTGGGTTGTTATGATTGAATTTGAAAGAAGGAAAAAAATGTTGTTGTTGTTTCATAAATTGGAAGATGTGGGTAAGTAGTATGTTGATAGTATTGTTGGAATATTATGTGAATTATATTGTATTGAATTATATTGAATTGTATGGAATTGAATTGAATGACATTGAAAAGAATTGAATTGAGTTGAATTAAATATAAGTGGTTGTTGATATTGTGTTGTTAGTTTGGCCGGGTTGAATTCCCGGATTGTTGTTGATTGAGATGGGCCAAGTTGAACTTGGTGGAATGGAGTATTTATAGGGAGGTCTTTACGAAATTTCGATAGCCAAGTATTATTTTAAGAATTCAATTCTAAAGGCACTAATCATGTTTGGTAAACATGACCAATTTGTAGATTTTGGCGAACTTGGAGCTTGAGTTTGGAGACGTGAACGACGCGTAAAAGGTATGTGAAGCCTACCTCTCCTTCATTTGGCATGTCCTAGTTAGTATAAGTTGAAATCCGACCCTCGGGAAAAGTCCTACCCCTCGGAAACGACACCTAAATTTATTCACTATTCATTCAATAGAATTGAATCCACAGCTTGTGCTTTAAGGAAAAGAGATGTTCAAACGTCTGAAACCCTTGGAAATGAAATTGAAATGTCTTGAATTCTTCGTGGATGACCCAATGGGATATAATGACCGCGTTTTTATGTTTGTCACTTGGGTCTCGATGTACGTGTATATCGGTTCCCTTTACTTCTTTTATAGAAACTTTATAAT
>NW_026718139.1:0-13932 GCF_029784015.1 Lycium ferocissimum
GGCGAAACGGGAAGTGAGTTTGGACGAGCATAAGGCGCAACTAAGGTATGTAAAGTCCTCCCTTTCCTTCTCCTGGCATGTCTTAGCTATATTAGGTTGGAGTACGAGCCTCGGGAAAGATTGTTCATAGAAACTCGAGTTCGATTTTGGATACTATTCATTCAACATAATTGAACTAGAATCCTTATGTTTTGTTGGCAAAGTGTTCGAACATCTAGAACTTTCACAAACGTAACCGAATCGTTTTGAAACTTTCATTGATGACTCCATAGAGTTTAATGTTTGTAATTTATGTACGCCACCTCGACTTGCCCGAGGCGGGCCCGCTATTTTCGAAACCGCTCCTATAATGTTATTAATTTGTTTTGAGCAATAAGTAAAGGAAACTCTTGGTCATCTTCCCGCCTACTAAACGATAGTTGTCTAATTATCCCATTGAGTTCTATGATCTATTTCGACATATGCCAACGGTCTCAAAAAGTTTCGCTTCAACATAATCTTACCGCTCTGACTAAGCTATGAAATGTACTTTAGAGTAATTCTGCTCCTTAGTTCCGAGTTGATATGATTCGTATGCCCTCTCTGATATGAATAGTCCTACATAAGTATTCCGTTACAAGTATTCCGATTTGATTATTCGATATCGATATAAAGGTACAAGTAATTTGATATGAATATTTTGAGATAGGTACTCGACATGAGCGTTCGATGCGAATGTTCGATGTGATATGCGGTTCGAAATAAGAAATCTGTTATGAGTAATCTAATGTAAATATTTGGCCAAAGTATTTTTACTATAAGTATTATGATGTCAGTATGTTGATATGAGTACTCTGTCATGCGTATTTTGATACAAGTATTTTGATACAAGTATATGGCATAAAAATTTTGATATAAGCATTGTTTAAATAATGTTAGAATGCTACGATAGTATGATGTGTTCGGTTCGGAATCTTGTGGTATATATCGTCCCAAACTCTGTGTATATGGAGTATGATATGCCGATCTCGAATGCGTATGTATATATCCGTCTCGAATCTGTGGCGGATTCGAATCTTGTGGTATATGTCCGAATCTCTCGATTCTAGTGAACGGTTACGAATATGCTGTGGTATATCGTCCCCAGTTACCGGAGTATATGGATTATGATGTGGTCGGTTCCGGGTTCTCGTGGTATATGTCGGTTCCCGGGGTACCCGTCTATGTTATGATGTGTTCGGTTTCCGGCGTGGTATATGTCCCCGGGCACCGTGTATGTGTTATGATCTGTCGGTTTCCGGTGTGGTATATGTCCCCGGTACGTGTGTATGTTATGATGTGTTGTGTTATGGTCACCATATTTACGTACTTTTTGTGCATGCCTTTGATTTGCACTATTTATGATTTGAAAGTAAGCGTTTTGATCTTACACGGATAAGGTACGTATTTTACGCACTTCGACTCGACCATGAATCGTATATCAACCTTTCGCACCTACGATCATGATAAGGCTACGTAGAATATATGTACATCGATTCGATTGTGATTTGTTATTGCATTCCGTCATTTGGATTGGCTTATGATTACGTACGGTATTTCGACTTTGCATACTCGGTACATATTCATCGCGACCCCACATTCTTCGGGGGGGCTGCGTTTCATGCGTAGGTACTCCCGGATGATTAGCGACCATTACAGAAGACGTTCCAGTCGAGTTGGCAGCTCTATTTGCTCCTGGAGTCTTTGCCGAGTCAGAGGTTGCATGATATGCTTTCCGGATGGATGTTAGTGTCACACCCCAATTTTCGATAGGGTGTGATGGGCACCCGACCCTTATCTAGGGCCGAGCGAACCCTCTAACTACCATAATACTCGTAATCATAATAGGCCCTTAACCAGATCATAACTGCATAACGAAAATTTTTAAAAGAACAAACATACTTTATATCTTTTTCAAATTAGACAAACTTGTAACCGTACAAAATCTGTAAATCTACATATAGCGATACTACGGCTTATGGAGCCGTTCACAACGGACACCTTACACACACGACCACGCAAAGTCTCTAATATGACTCGGATGTCATAACACAAACAGACTCGACTCGGCGGCACTCGGAGCAAGTGGAGCTCGTTGAAATAATTGGAACATCTTACGCAATATATGTAGCTCACACAGGTGTATTAATGCGGCATGAAACGCGACCGAAGAAAGGGGTCGATGCGGAATATGTGGTATGTAAAGCATGAAATGCGGAGAACGAGATCGAGTGAAGAAAAAGTACGGAAAGTAAACATAATGATCGGGGTATCAAAATACTGCGTACGAAATACAAATCATACATCCATATGGAAAGCGAGATCATACCATAGCGGTGACGTTGACCGATGTCAGAGTTATAGTCGGTTGTCGAAATTACTTATCATATGCGTACAAAACATGTCCGACCTCGAAGCGAGGGACTCGGTAAATAAGATCATCATATGCACGTCAATTATCGGAGATCATATGAGAGTTTCGGAAAACATGTGTAATAATCCGAATTTCAAAATACTTACGAGTAAAAGCGCAAATCATGCAGGCTCTTAGAACGGTGGCCGCCGCCGTCATTGGCGCCACACCACATCATACTCCGAAGTTTTCGGATCTCCAAGTATCCCCGTCACACAAATCACATAACTACGGTACCCTAAAAAGGGGACTCGGCGTACGGACACATCATAACACCATTATCCACGGTTCCGGCCAAAGGGGCTCGGCGGACCGGACACATCATACTCGGAATTATAGCATAATGCGCACGATAACAACGTATAGCCCGGGACTCGGTGAAGGAAGTGACCATAGTGCACGAGCAGAGTCGTGAGAGACCATATGCAATTTTTAAAACACTTTCCAAAAATGTAATGGAAAAACCAAACAAATTATCGTTTAAGGGTCAAAACTTAGTCATGTCAAATGTCATTCGGACGATCTTCGGAAGTGTATCAAATATCTTAAACATACCACGGAATCGTAGGAATCATATGTATAAAATCATATTCATAACTCGTCGAATAAGTAGGAAGTCCATATGCGAATATCGAAATGAAATAGTATTAAATTTTCTCAAAAATCATTAGGAATAGTACGGAAGAGCCGCGGGCCCCACGGACGGGTGCCGACCCCCATCGAGAGCCACGACTACAAGAGGTAGGGGAAAGTTATGTCTTATGAGTTTACCTATTATGTTTCGGGGCGTTCCGAGGTCGTATGCAAAAGTTATGGACGTTTGAAGTTGAACCTTTTTGTAGTGAAATTCTTTATAAGGCTTCTAAAATCTAATCCTTTAGAAACATAGGAAGCTTAGTTTAACTAAATGACTTGCGAACATCAAGAAATGAATAAACTCATATGGTTGCTCGGATTACAAGAATGGAATTGCCTCGGGAACATATCATAGCCTATTCATACTAAGACATGCCAAAGAAAGAAAGGTGAGCTTTACATACCTTGGCCGCCCTCGGAACTACCCTGACTTGCGCCTTGGCTTCTCGCGATCTACAATAATGTCATTGGACATCCAACATTAGCCATATGCATGGAAGAACCCAATTCCAAGCCGTCACTTAATCTATAAAAATTATTGACATTTCCCCTATATATTCACCAACCAGAAATTAACTCGGACGATTATCAACAACAACCAAACCGATAATCATCAAGACAACATCCATAATCAATTCATAACGTATTCTAAGCAACTCGCACAATATTTCAAAACAACTCAACAATATGCTATGCAACCCGAATTCTTCCGACTTAATGAATACGATAATAATGCGTTTCTTTCTTTCCCATTCTCATACTATGTCAACAATTCCATTCTTTTCCCATTAGCTTCATAAATATAAGAGAACACATTAGAGTCATATTAACTTTCAAAACAGCCCACAACCATTGTAACTTCAATTTGGATCATCAAACCTTTATTTTTATCACATAATCCACAACAAACAACAACCAAAATACTACATTAAATTACTTCACCAAGCTCCACGAAAACAGCCCTTACACGGCCAACTCAACATACACAATCTCTGTGAATTTTATTCATTTTCTACACATTACGACATGCTCAAAACGTCCACAACAATACTAACCAAACACTAAATAAAATTTATTCAACATGCCTTCACCAACAAGCATGCTCACGACGGCTTCACTACATATTCCATAGCTTCAAGAACTTCATTCATTTCTACATACCACAACATGCATATAAACACATAAAACATTAAAGAAGATTGAATCTCACCTCTTCCTTTCTACTCTTTCTCTCGGCTAGGAGTAGTCATGGCAAGGGAGAGTGTTTTTCTTGCTTCAACAATTATTCCACGTCGACGAGGGCCTTCTAATTAGTAGGAAAACATGAAGAAAGAAATTCTCCATGATCGCCCTCAAGGGGGAAATTTTGGTTTCGGCCCGGCCCACTATCAGTTCTTCCTCCTCCTTTTTCTTGTTCTTTCTTATTCTTTCTCTCTTGTTTCTTCCATGATGAACACTCCCCTCTCTTATATATATATAAGTGTCACATGACCATACACATGCCTCATCTTTATTTCCAATTTCTCTAGAGTTTTCTTGATTTTCTTTCTTTTTCTTGAAATTAATCCACCTTATAATTTAGCACATGGAAATTAATTAAACTAAATGGGCTTGGCCATGTAGTTGGTGGACCACCCCATCTCTTTTGGGCCTAATTTTCCTCTTATTCCTTTGAGCCCAATTAGTGAAAATTCTTGTCTTGTAATTCCCGAAACAAATTTCCAAAATTCCAATTTTGCCCTTAGCCTTCCTCCGCATTTCCACACCATTACTTTTCATGAACAACACACGTATGTCTTAATTCCAACCAACATATAACCTTATTCTTTACAAATCGAAATTATTTCGCATTTTCCGAATATGCAAAAATGCCGGATATAACAGTTAGAGACTTTGCAGACAGCGTTGTGGGTATTGGTTGTCGATGCGTAACGGCTCCGTCGGCCGATATGTCGGTACAGGTTATGTATTGAATTTTGTATGATTATAGATTTGTTCAAGTTGAAGGCTACGAGAAAGAATAATTCTAGAAAAAAAAATTCACTATGTATTTTGTCTATTTGATTTAAAAAAGTTTGACGTGACTTTGTGTGCGGCAAGAGTCGAGGGTTCGCTCGACCCTAAGTAAGGGTCGGGTGCCCATCACACCCTAATAAGGTTAGGGTGTGACAAAGTGGTATCAGAGCGGGTCTGTCCTAGGGGTTGTCTGCAAAATCGTGTCCGGTAGAGTCCTGTTTATGGTGTGAAGCGCGCCACATTTATAAACAGGAGGCTACGGGGCATCTAGGGATTGTTGACCTTCTTTCTGTCTCAAATCATGCGATAGAGCCAAGTCATTCGAAAAATAAAACTCCTTCTGTGAGCCTCACATACGGCGGAAGAAGGAAAGTGACGATATGGAGAGGTCACAAGGGTAAGTTTGGATGTATTTATTCGTACAGACGAAAGCGGATGGTTGGAATATGATATATAGTATGTTCGGCAAGATATTGTTGATATTTGCTATGTACAGATTTTGGATAGTAGGAATAATAAGGATTTGTAAAGGTAATATAGAAGACCAGAAAGGGCAAAATAGTAATTGTACAAGAAAGGACGTGTTACGAAAATGTTTCGGAATCTGTAAGACTTCGACTAGCCTCACATTATGTAATAAAGGTCATATGAGGAAGTGGACGCGATTATGGAAGCATTAAGGCCCTAAATTCCACCAAAGTTTTGGGGTTAAGCGTGCTCGGGAGGAGCAATTTCGGGATGGGTGACCCTCACAGGAAGTATGCAAAAATTATATATATATATATATATATATATATATATATATATATATATATATATATATATATATATATTCGATATAAGAGATGAATGGAAAGTTAGGATAGTCTGAGTGAACTTAGAGTATACGGGATGGTTGGAGACCATGGAAGGCCACCCAGCACATAACAGGCTAGACTAGAAGAAAGACAGAAAGTACGCCACAGTTCTGAGATTTAGATAGGCTTGAATGACGCCTGGAGGTATTTTGCGGACTAGTTGATAGTAATTATATATATGCATATGTGAAGGCGTGTGGTATCCCACATGTGAATGTTTCAGTGGGCATGTGTGCCCCAGCGACTGGTGCTACAGTATGGAAGACATTAATCGATGTAAGAATATCGATGTCACACCCCGATCTTACTAGGGTGTGATGGGCACCCGTCCCGTGCCGAGCGGCGAACCCCGACTACACTACGTCGATTTTTTTTTCTTCTGAACTTTGGTCACATGTAATCTGTGGCCATAGTGGACCAGTAATATAATACAATAAGACACGTCGGCTGGTGAAGCCGCTATCAGGGCTGACATATTACACTCATGACTCTGTCTGCAAAGTCTCTAACTTCGAACAAAACATCATGGCATAGCACGCTGACTCGGCGACACTCCAGAACAAGTGGAGATTGCCAACTTCGCTGGAACATCTTCTATCCTGGCTTCTATCCGTCTGGGTGTACTGCGCGGCATGAAACGCGACCCCGAAGAAGAGGGGTCGATTTAGCAATGTACTGAGTATGCAAGGCATGAACAGTAACGACATAGTAAAAGCTGTAGAGCACATCATGTAAAGAGAGTATCCTGTACATATGAGACATATCATGGGAAGCTGTATCTGTACATATGGAACATATTACGCGTAAAACTGTAACCTGTGCATGAGTAATAACTGTATGGAAACATAGACCGTATCATAGGATAAAAGAGTAACCTGTACATGTGTGTGCCCCTCAGGGCGGATGCCATGCATGCTAAGCTGTCTTTGATAAACATTTCTTTTTCATGTATATAAAAATATATCATGTAATATCGTTTGTGTGCGGCGTCGGCATACCGATCCATTTAACCATAAATATAGATGTATATAGCCCGCGTCCCGGGCCTCCCGCGTCCGGGGTAATAATCGATAGATACGGCTACATGTACCGTGTGCAACCCGGCGTCTATAGCGCCCCTCGCTCTCGCTCCCCATCTTCATATATATATATATATATATATATATATATATATATATATATATATATATATATATATATATATATATATATATATATATATATATATATATATATATATATATATACATATACCATAGCATGCAAGGGAGCCCAAAGAAAAGCTATAACGCTATCGGAGTGACGTAAGGTCGGTAGCCTCCGATTTTATTATGGAATAACCACGGGCACTTTATCTCACCTTGAAAGAACTAATAATAAGGCGAGACTATCAATGGAGGATAACTTCATGAGAAATCATAGGACAGGATCATAAGGCATCATTTCGTTTACTTTAAAACCTTTGAAAATAGTCACTATTCAAAAATAGCCTAACAGTTCATATCGTCATATTCGTAGTAAGAACATATCCTTGGCATTCTCATCATAGACTTCTTCTCTTATCTGACATCATTATTATCATCATATCATCATAGAACCATGGTCGTCGTTTTAGTCATTAAGACCTTCAATATTGTAATACTTGGTTTTTGGAGAAAAATGAATATTCTGGAAAACACTTGTAAACTTTTTAAGAAGGAAAATCATGCCTTGGGGTCAAGGGTTTAGGTAAAACAGCTATTGTTTTATGGTCGGAATGATAACCAAGAACTCTCATTGACTATAGTACGGAAATAAGCCTAATGGGACCATAGGAGGGAATTCGGGAATAGTGGGCCCACCTCGGATCAAATGAGGTGGTGTACACGCTTTACGTATAATGCGTTTCGTGACATTACTTATGAGAGTTTTAGGGTAGTCGGGTCTTATTCATGCAGGTTCTAGGTGTTTAGACATTTCTTTCAACTATTCATGAACATTTACTTCAATTCTCTTTGAATGAATAGTAACCAATTTCAATCTCGGATTTCTAGGAAAGGAATTGTCCCCGAGGCCCGTATTCAAGCCTATTACATCTAAGACATGCCAAAGGAAGAAGGGGTAAGCCTCACATACCTCTTTCCGCTCCTTCTGCTACTCCAAATCCAAGTTGCAAATCCGCCAAAATCTACAATGTGGTCATGTTTACCAAATCTTAATTAGAGCATTTAGAATTGGATTCTTAAAATGACAATTGGCTACCGAAATTTCGGCAGCACTTCCCCTGTAAATACTCCATCCCACCAAGTTCAACTTGGCCAATTTCAATCAACAACAATCCCGGGAATGCAACCCGGCCAAACCAACAACAATACCAACGATTATTCTAGCAATACTCCAACATTCAATTCACATAATCTTCCAACATTAGTGGCTCTTTTTACATAATCCAACAACATTCCCTTTCTTCCATATTCATGAAATATCATCACCACACCTTAACAATATTATTCATGCAAATATAAAAACCACACTAATGTCATACTAACCTCTTCAATAACGCACAAATAATTTCAAATTCATCTCGAGCCACCAAACCTTCATTTTACATCATGGAATCCACAACACAACAACTAAAATATCAAATAGAATCAATTCACCATAACTTGCCAACCAACCCCTATTCGGCCACAATAGCATCACACATGTTTTCATGCATTTTTATCCATTTCAACACAACCAAAGGACTAAGTAAAATTAATCCATTCTTTCTACATAACACACCAATCATTCTACTAAATAAAAATTATTTCATCTTTTCTACACAACAACCCATGCATTCGGCCAACACACAACATACATGTTTTCCATGAATTTGCATCCTTTTCTATACATTACAACAACAAACTTACTACATAAAATTAATTCATCATTTTCTCATACAACAACACACACACGGCCAACACCATGCATTTACGGCCACACCCACAACTTCCATATTTTCATGATTTTCACCCCTTTCTACATACTACAATACTCACAACCATCCAAAACATATGAAAGAAGATTGAATACATACCTTTTTACTTAACTTCTTCTTACTTGACTAGGCTCCAAACTTGCACAACAAATGCTTTGCTTGTTCCAACAACCACTCCATGTTGTTGAGGACCTTCAATTAGGTAGGAAAAGTGGAAGAAAATAATTTATTTTGATCATCTTCCATGGCTCCCATTTTTGGAGCCATGGCCGAATCCTACTATATCCCTCTCTTCTTCTTCTTTTTTTTTTCTTTCTTATTTCTTCAACTAAAAGATGACTCCAAATATATATATATATATATATATATATATATATATATATACATGTCTTCCCTTCTTTTCATATTTATGATTTAGTCCCTCAAATAAACAAAAGGTCACATGTTCCCTTCTCCACTTTTTCTAGAGTTTTCTTCTTTTTTCTTGATTTTTCCTCTCTTTTCTAGAATTTCTTCACTTGGTCAAGGAAGACCAAGTGTCTTCTTTGGTACACCTTGATCCATCTATACTTACACTTTGCCCCCTCTACTTATGAATTGGCCACATGCTCCTTTATTGATTTATTTAACTTTTCTTCCCTTTTCTTGAAAATTAACAAAAGAAAACCAACTTCTTCCTATGTAAGTTTTGGCCCTTCAAGAATTTTCTTGAACTTTTGTGAAATTACCATTTTGCCCCTTGACTTCCACATTATTTCCATGATGCCACTTTGCAAATTTCCCTTCTTACCCTTACCCTTTTTCAATATTTCCATACTAATAATGTTCATAATTAATATTCGCCAACGACCTCTGCACAAAAAAAAAAATCTTGGAAAATGGTCGAACCCTTAACTTCTCGCAGTTATCCCGACTCATCCGAACACATAAAATACGGGATATAACAATCGAAGTCCGAGTGATAGCAAAAGTAAATGGTGCAAGTGTTGTAAAATAAGCTGATGTTATTCTTGCTATAAGTTAAGAATGGAGAAGCCTTAATACAAGGATATTTGAAAAAGAAAGAGTATGAAGGTGTGGACAAATGAGGATATAGACATACAGTGAGAGAAAAACCTATGGGAAGCAGTTTCCGATATGTTATGCGTAGAGTTGGGAAGAAAGACGAGGAATGAGGTATGGTCGAAGACGAGAACACTCGAAGATTGTGACGTATAAGGAACCCCTTAAAAAGGGGGGGGGGAGAGCGTATTATGTTAGACTTAAAAGAGAATCGCAATAATTGATAGTCTGGGAATTTTGAAAGAAAGAAAGAACGCAGCGCCTGTGGATAAAATAAGAGGGACCCTCCCGAAATATTGTAACACCCCATAAGATTAGTTGAACATTCGAGGACGAATGTTCTAAAGGGGGGGGAGGATGTTATATCCCGTGTTTCGCACATTCGGAAAAAAATTTGAAATAATTGTGATTAGTTAGAGATGGGGCAATATTTTGATGTTATTCAATATGTATGTTGTTCATGAAAAATATTGATGCGGAAATATGGAAGAAGGACAAGGACAAAATTGGAATTTTAAAAATTTATTTCATGAATTACAAAAGTTAGCCAGTTAATTGGGCTAAAAAAAAATGAAATCAAGAGGCCCAAATGGAAGGGTGGCCGGCCATAGAGAGCCAAGAGCCCAAGCCCATGTTTTAATTAAATCATGTGCTAATTAAATAAATAAAGGGACCATTGTCCATTCTAGACTATTCAAGAGAACAAAAAAAAAAAAAAAAAAGAGAGCAAGAAGGTATGGGGTTCGGCCAACCCCATGGAAAATCAAGTATGGGAAATTTTGTTCCAAAAATTTATTTCTTCATGTATTTCTACCAATTCAAGGATGCTCTTCAACATGGTATAATTGTTGAAGCAAAAATCCCTCTTATTGTTGCAAGTTCACAACTTTAGTTAAGTGAGAAAGTTGAAGGAAAAGGTAAGATTTTATCCTCTTTTATATGTCATGAAAGGTTTGTTTATGTTGTGATGTGTAGAAATGGATAGAATTAATGGAAATATGGAAGTTTGCATGATGAATGCATACATATGCATGTGGCCATGTGCATGTGTGTTGTGTGTAGACAAAGATGAGTTAATTTTATGTAGTATTCTAGTTGTGGTTGTTGTGAACTCTATATTGGAAATGAAAGTTTAATGAATTTGCTTGAGGTTGGAAATGTGGAGGGTGGCCGAATGGGGTATGAGTATGGAACAATTGAATAAATTTCTATGTAGTAATTTGATTGTTGTTAATATGTGTGTTGTTGGGATAGGTTATGAATTTGGAAGCGAGAAATGCATTAAAAAAAATTGTTCTAGGAAAGTTGAGGAGTTTTCGGGTGAATTATGGATTTTGGTGGAATTTTTGTATATTTTGTAAAACGATATGAAATACTTCCGAATTGTATTTGAATGGTCTTGAATAGGTAAAGGAATATGAAAATGTTGACATTAGTTTGAAAGTGTGAAGTTGAGGTAGAAGTTGTTTGGAATATTCTCGACTTGATTGTTGATGTCGTTGGCAAAAATTGTTAGTATTGTCATTGATAATGTGGCCGAGTTCCATTCTCGGGTTTGTTGTTGTACTTTGGCCGAGTTGAATTCTCGGGGATGGCGCATTTACAGGGGAAATGCTGCCGAAATTTCCGTAGACAAATGTTAATTCAAGATTTGAATTCTTAAAGATTCTAATGAATGTTTGGTAAATATGACCATTTGTAGATTTTGGGCGAAACGGGAAGTGAGTTTGGACGAGCATAAGGCGCAACTAAGGTATGTAAAGTCCTCCCTTTCCTTCTCCCGGCATGTCTTAGCTATATTAGGTTGGAGTCTGAGCCTCGGGAAAGATTCTGTTCATAGAAACTCGAGTTCGATTTTGGGTACTATTCATTCAACATAATTGAACTAGAATCCTTATGTTTTGTTGGCAAAGTGTTCGAACATCTAGAACTTTCACAAACGTAACCGAATCGTTCGAAACTTTCATTGATGACTCCATAGAGTTTAATATTTGTAATTTATGTACGCCACCTCGACTTGACCCGAGGCGGGCCCGCTATTTTCGAAACCGCTCCTATTATGTTATTAATTTGTTTTGAGCAATAAGTAAAGGAAACTCTTGGTCATCTTCCCGCCTACTAAACGATAGTTGTCTAATTATCCCATTGAGTTCTATGATCTATTTCGACATATCCCAACGGTCTCAAAAAGTTTCGCTTCAACATAATCTGTCAGAATATCCAAAAGGTATGTACTACGATTGTCGTCTTATTCTTCTTCTAAATGACTTACCGCTCTGACTAAGCTATGAAATGTACTTTAGAGTAATTCTGCTCCTTAGTTCCGAGTTGATATGATTCGTATGCCTCTCTCGATATGAATAGTCCGACATAAGTATTCCGTTACAAGTATTCCGATTTGATTATTCTGATATAGATACTCGGTACAAGTAATTTGATATGAATATTTTGAGATAGGTACTCCGATACATGAGCGTTCGATGCGAATGTTCGATGTGATATGCGGTTCGAAATAAGAAATCACGTTATGAGTAATCTAATGTAAATATTTGGCCAAAGTATTTTTACTATAAGTATTATGATGTCAGTATTTTGATATGAGTATTGTGTCATGCGTATTTTGATACAAGTATTTTGATACAAGTATACTGGCATAAAAATTTTGATATAAGCATTCTGTTTAAATAATCTGTTATGAATGCTCTGATAGTATGATGTGTTCGGTTCCCGGGTACCGTGGTATATGTCCGTCCCCGGCCACCGTGTATATGGAGTATGATATGCCGCCTCCGAGTACTGTGGTATATGTCCGTCTCCGAGTATCGTGGCCGGCTCCCGAGTACCGTGGTATATGTCCGCCCTCCGGTTACCGTGAACGGTTCCGGGGTACCGTGGTATATGTCCGTCCCCGATTCTTCGGGTATATGGATTATGATGTGGTCGGTTCCGGGTTCTCGTGGTATATGTCGGTTCCGGGTACCGCGTCTATGTTATGATGTGTTCGGTTTCTCGGCGTGGTATCTGTCCCCGGGTACCGTGTATGTGTTATGATCTGTTCGGTTTCCCGGTGTGGTATATGTCCCCGGGTATCGTGTGTATGTTATGATGTGTTGTGTTATGGTGACCATATTTCTGTGCCCTGTGCATGCCTTTGATTTGCACTATTTATGATCTGAAAGTAAGCGTTTTGATCTTCTGGATAAGGTACGTATTTTCTGCACTTCTGACTCTGACCATGAATCTATATATCAACCTTCCGCACCTCTGATCATGATAAGGCTCTGTCCGATATACTTCGTACATCCGATTCCGATTGTGATTTGTTAGCTGCATTCCCGTACATACCGGATTGGCTTATGACCGTTACGCATTTCGACTTTGCATACTCGCACACATTCCGTACTGACCCCCTGTTCTTCGGGGGCTGCGTTTCATGCCGCGCAGGTACTCCCAGATGATTAGTAGCCATTACAGAAGACGTTCCAGTCGAGTTGGCAGCTCCATTTTCTCCTGGAGTGCTGCCGAGTCAGAGGTTGCATGATATGATTTCCGGATGGATGTTAGAGACTTTGCAGACAGCGTCGTGGGTATTGGTTGTCGTCCGTAGCGGCTCCAGCCGATATGTCGGTCTGTGTTATGTATTGAATTTTGTATGATTATAGATTTGTTCAAGTTGAAGGCTACGAGAAAGAATAATTCTGGAAAAAAAAATTTCACTATGTATTTTGTCCTATTTGGTTTAAAAAAGTTTGACGTGACTTTGTGTGCAGCAAGAGTCTGTGGGTTCGCTCGACCCTAAGTAAGGCTCGGGTGCCCATCACACCCTAATAAGGTTAGGGTGTGACAATATCTTTGTTCCGCAACCTTTTTACCTGACGATCCAATATGGCTATAGGCTGCTCCTCATAAGATAGCTCCCCGTGACCGGATATCATCTACATGGGAAAAACTTCCTGGAGGGATCACCAATA
>NW_026718140.1:0-28621 GCF_029784015.1 Lycium ferocissimum
TCAAGGCAAGATTTTTCCCGAATAAAAATAATGCCCTTTACAGATAGCGTGGGAGGTGTTCCTTAAAATTTAGTGCAACATAACATATTACTCTTCCTTTCCTTATTCTTCTTATTATTCCCGTCAACATATAATCTTAATTCCACGCTTTTCCCTACAGAATGTAACAAGTCTTTTTCGTACGTTCTATAGCTCACTTTTCTGTCACGCTTTACCCGTGTATTCCAGTCACATAATTTGTGTCCTGTATTTGGCCACTTCGCCATTAAGCTTTACTTATCTTCGTGGCTATCCTTATTAAGGCTTCTAACTATTCCACATATTCTAGTTCCTTTTTGGTTATCCTAATTTCCCATTCATTTCATACATCTACATTTGTGGAACCCTGAGTGTACTTCCCAGGGGGTCACCCATCCCAGAATTGCTCTGGTCCTAGCACGCTTAACCCTGGGACTCTGATGAAATACGATGCTCAATTGCCAATATAATTGCGTCCGCTTCGTCACATGACCTGTATTACATAATCTGAAGCAAATCGAAGTCTCACAAATTTCGGGACTTTTCACTACACGTCCCCTTTTTCCATATTTACTGTTTTACCCTTCTTATTCCACGATATTCATCTTTCATTCTAACTCCCAGATTCTCAGTAGTAACAAATATACCTTCGTCGTCATTACTTATAATTATCTCGGGTATTGCCCTGTTTAGATCTCCACTCACTATCCCTACATAATAATTTTTTTCCGCCAAATCGATTGTCAACTACTTTTTTAAATCCTCCGATAGACCTTATTTCTCTTGGGCATCGAATGCCATTCGTCTCGATCTTTCGCATCGTTGACTGCCTTTTCCTATAATCATTTTTCATACCATACCCCGTTCCATACCTCTTCTGGACCTCGCATCTCATTTATTATCTACTTACAGTATTTTCGTTCCCCCCCGTTGGCGTATCGACTAAATATTCTAATTAACAATTTCAAAGATAATCTCTTTTTTTTTTTTTTTTTTCAATTCAAACTCTGTACATAGCAAATACCGACGATACCTCACAGAACGTGCGGTTATATAACGCATTCCCGCCATTCAAGGCTTCCAATTTTCGGTAGCGAAACAAATATAGCAAAATTCATTTCTGTAACTTTCGTGTCATCCCTTACTTTCTTCCATCGTATGTAAGGCCCAGATATAGGAATTTCATCCTCCTATGACTTGGCTCTATCGCACGATCTAAGACAGAAAGAAGGTCAACAATCCCTAGATGCCCCGTAGCCTCACTGGTTTATAGATGTGGCGCTTCACACCATAAACAGGACTCTACTGGACACGACTTTGCAGACAACCCCTAGGACAGACCTGCTCTGATACCACTTTGTCACACCCTGATTTTTCTAGGGTGTGATGGGCACCCGACCCCGTGCTCGGAGCCGAGCGAACCCGCGGACTCTTATTACAGACACAACTCCTGAGACTCTTAATCAGACAAAAAAAATGACAATTTCAGAAATGGTTTTCGGGACATCTTTTGTTACATCCCGTGTTTTAGCATATTTGGAAAGTTTGGAAATAATTGCGACTTGTAAGAATAAGGTCATACTTTGACTCCAATTGGTGTGTACGTTGTTACTTATGGGAATATGGATGCGTAAACGTCGGAGAAGGCCTAAGGGCAAGATTGGAGCTTCGAAAATTTATTTCGGGAATTACAAAACAAGAATTATAATGAATTGGGCTCAAAAAAAAAATGAAAAATTGAAGCCCAAAGTGGAGGGGTGGCCGGCCAAGTGGCTTTGGCCCAACCCATGGAATTAGTCATATGCTAAGCATGTGGCTAATTAATATAAGAGGAGTTCACCCTTAGAAACTTCAAGAGAAAACCAAAGAAAATCTAGAGCAAAAAAAAATCAAAGAGGCCGTCGGCCATAGCAAGAAAAAAAAAATCCAAGTCCATCAACTTGCATCCAAAAATTCTGTTCTTCTTGTATTCATACTAAGTTCAAGGTGCTCTCCAAGTTGGTATAATTTTCAAGGCAAGAAGGTGCATCTTTTGGCAAGTGGAAAGAAGTTGGAAAGGTAAGAATTCATTCCTTTTAGTTATGTTATGAAGGTTTGGTTGTGTTGTAGTGTATAGAAATGAGTTGAAAGCATAGAAATATGGAAGTTTGCATGGGGGAAGGGCATGCATGTAGGTGGTCGTATGTATGTTTAATGTGTAGTGTGATTGTGTTGAATTTTATGTTGTATTATAATTGTAGACATTGTAGAAATTGCATTGGAAGGGAAAGATGGATATAAACTTGAGGAAATGGGAATTTGGCCTATGGCCGTGTGGTATATAGTAGGAGGAAACATGTTGAATTTATTTTGTTTAATATGTTAGTCGCGTTGTTGCGATCATTATTATGTAAATGAAGCATGGATGGGTTAAGTTGGCATGAAAATGGAATGTAGAGAATTATGTCGTATTAATGTGATTTTATGATATTAAGATAATGAGATTGTTTAAGTGTAGATTATTGTGGTTGGTGATGAATTAGTGAGTAGAAAATGTGTTGGGATGATTTTGTTGCATAAATAAGAATTTTGGATAGAATATGGAATCGTTGAATATTGGATGTAAGGTTTGAAATACTTTTGGTTTGTGTTTGAAGGACCTCAAATTAGTGTGTGAATAGGGAAATATTGATATTGATTTGAAAATGTGAAGTTGGAATGGGAACCGGCGCATTATGTCGGAAAGTAGACTAATTGTGTTATATTGCGATTTGTAGCGATTGTTGTGATTCTTGATGTTGTTGTTGGGTTGTTATTGATTGTTTTGAGCCGAGTTGAATCTCGGGGATGACATATGTATAGGGGAGATGCTGCCCAAATTTTATAGACAAGTATTGGTCAAGAATAGGACTTCTGAGTCTCATGAATAGAAACTGGTAAAGGTGACCATTTGCAGATTTTTGACGAAACGGGATTGGAGTTTTGGCAAGCGTAAAGGGAAAGGAAGGTATGTAAAGTCTTCCCTTTCATCCTTTGGCATGTTCTAAACGTATTAGGCTCGGACGCGAGCCTTAGATATGACTCTGTCTCTTGAAACCCGAAGCTGAAATTGACCCCATTTCTTTCAGTGCGATTGAACTAGTTTCCTTACGAATTGTCATCAACGTGACTTGTATGTATGCAACCTTCGCAAATGGGCTCGGATTGTCTCAAAAATCTCATGAACGATTCCTTAAGGTTTATGACCCATAATTTGAGTTCACCACCTCGATTCACCCGAGGTGGGCCCACAGACTCCGAGACCTCTTACTATGGTTTAAACTGATTTATTTCTATACAACACTTAAAGGAATTTTGTGATTATTGTACCATTGTCAAATGATAAATACGACGAATCTATGGCATATTTTGATATGTGTTACGATCCTAGAAACATGATTTGATATAAGTAATCGTGTCATCCCCAAAAAGGGCCTACATATATACTATGATCGTTGTCCGATTTCTTTGTAGTGATATGTCATTTGAATTGTTCCATTTGTTAAAGAACGATCATTATGAATACTCCGTGAGCCCTGTGATATACTTGCTTCGTACGAACAATCTCGAAAAATTCTGTTTTGACGTAATCCGACACGACACCCGAAAGGTACGAATTATGACTTATTGTTGATTTGTCTATTAAGTCTGGACTTATATGCATGTGTTTTTACGCATTACTACGTTCGTGCAAGATATGATATGTCTTTTCAACGAGCCGGGCCAGGACATGTTCTCGTGCGCACTTCTTTGCATTATTCACCGAGTCCCTCGTACTTGCGGGCCGGGACACGTTATCTGTATATGACTATGATGTGATGATACGGGGATGGTGGCCAGGACGGCACATGACTATCATTCACGAGACCGCCGATGAGGGGCGGGACACGTTATGGATACATGATATATGATTTTGACGGACATGATTCCATATTACTGAAGTCCCTTAATAAAGTAGGGACACGTCGTCTGCCCGCACACCTGGTACATGATTTTGTTATGCATGACTTCACTTACCGAGTCCCTTATCAGAGGGCCGGGACACGATACATGTTTGCATGACATTATATGATCTGATATGCATTATGCTTTCTGAGGTCTCGGACAGGGTATTACCTTTTGTATTTTAGATTCTAACCACAGCTCCGTCTGTTATGTTTCTGTACTCCTGTCTTTGATTATGATTATACTTGTTACCTTTCCGCTTTACATACTCGGTACATTTTCCGTACTGACCCCCTGTTCTTCGGGGGCTGCGCTACATGCCCGCAGGTACAGACGCACCGCGTGATACGCCACCAGCGTAGGATACCTGTCCCGCTGTTTGGAGTCGCTCCCCTTTATCCGGAACTTATACTTTTGGTATATACCTTTGCTGTCATACATTTTGTTCATATGTTTATTTGGGTACGGCGGGGCACTGTCCGTCTTCGATTACGTTACGTATGTTAGAGGCACACGTAGACATGTATGTGGGTTATGGCTATGCACATGCGAGTGTATGTATATGTGATATGGGGAGGTTCCCCGCCACGGCACCCCCTTGCCGGCTCGCCTATATATGTGTATGTGGATATGTTGGCTCGTAGGGCCTTTGTTGGTATTTTTGCGTGCGCGACAAATTTTGGTTAGTAAGAAAAACGAGCTACGCCCAAAATTTTTTTTTTTGGTTGCTTGAGTTACTACTTTTGGACTTTTGGTACGTACGGGTGCCCAGGTCGGGCACTAGTCGCGGCCACGGGGTTTGGGTCGTGACACATACTCTTTTTTTGTAATTTCCAAGCCAAACAGAATCTAAAATACATGGAATTTATTACATAATACAGAATGACATATCGGGAGATGGAGCTTGGGATACAAAATTGATGTCTTCGAACCCGACTCCGTCTCGCAAAGTCTCTAACCGATAACGAGAACATATAGCATACACACTTTGACTCGGCGGCACTCCCGGGAGCAAAAGGAGCTTGCCAATGCCGCTAGAACATCTTCTATCTTGTCTTCTAGTCATGCAGGTGTGTACACGCGGCATGAAACGCAGCCCCCGAAGAACGTGGGGGTCGGTACGGAATATGTGCGAGTATGTAAGCGTAAAGTACGATAAACGAAATCATAAGCGAACGAGAGGATACGGAACATAAATGCAATAGCCGGAGTATCGTAAATGCTTACTCATAAAACATAGGCAAATGCATAACGAGAGAATATGCCATAGCGGCCCCATTATGGGACTCGGTAAACGAAAGTGCTCGCCCCCGACACCGGCGCCACAACATATTGGAACATATCGAATATTGCACATATCATAGCATATCGGATGGCCATATCATATCATATCATATCAAAGTGTACATGGCACGGATACTCCACAACCCATGTACATGTATACACCCCCTCACACCGAGGCACGGCGAACAATGCAGTGGAAGACGCTTGATAACATATCCTGGCCCGGGCTCAGTGAAGGAAGCATTGAGGCATCCACGAGTGGAGTAGTGAGAAACTAAATGCAATATAACATGTACAGCATATACAGAGATCAGACGGAATAATCAAACGACATATCATGAAAAAGGGTCCGGACGAAGCATAGCACATACCTTTTAACGACCGCGGAGGATTCTTTTTAAAATAGAACTTTAGGGGTCATTGTGTATATCAAAATATAAAACGTATACAGGAACTCGATAGCATAACTCAAATGGCGGACCTTATAGCGAACATTTGACAATAATCAAAACATAAGTCTTTCGGATATCAGAATGGTTCGTGTCAAAATAGTCTTTCTGAAGCAGTTTCAAATCCCAAAGTAGGTCATAAGACTCAATAAAATAATTATAGCAGTTATTCTTTAGAACTTAGAAAGGTAGTTAAAAGTTTTCCTTGGTTTCCATCCAAAGGTGGTTTAAACAGGATATTAGGAAAAATTCGGACAAAGTGAGCCCACCTCGACCAAATGAGGTGGCGTATGTAAATTACGTATGTTAAACTTCATAACGACATCTATGGGAATTTTAAGGTAATCGGATTTCATTTGCACAAGTTCTGAGGGGTTAGACAACTTTTATAACTTTCCACACAATATTCAATTCAATTCTACTGAATGAAAAAGGGGCGTTTTTGGACGTGGATTCCGAGGAGTAGAGTTGTCCCCGAGGTCCAAATTCAAACCTAGTACATCTAAGACATGCCAAGAGAAGGAAGGGTGGAGACTTACATACCTTGTTTGCCTTTTACGCTTGCCAAAATTCAAATCCCGTTTCGTCCAAAACCTACAAATGGTCACATTTACCAATTGCTATTCATAAGGCTTAAAGTTTCAATCTCAATCAATACTTGTCTATAAAAAATTGGGCAGCATCTCTCCCCATATATATATAACATCCCCGAGATTCAAACTCGGCCAACACAACAACAACCATACCAACAACAATATAACCAACATCAACACTCGACTAAAAAAACGCATTCTAGCGCAAATAGTCTTATTTTCCAAATAATGCAACAATTCCAAATCTAACTTTACACTTATAAATCAATATCTATATTTTCATGTTCACATACTAATTCAAGATCATTCAAACATAAACCAAGAGCATTCCAAGCTATATGTCCAATATTCAACAATTCCATCAATTTCCATATTCAATCCCAAAATTCTCATATATGCAACGAAACCATTCCAACGCATTTTCTACTTACTAATTCACCTCCAACAACAACAATCTACACCTTATCAACTTCATTATCTTAATATCATAAAATCATTTTAATATGACATAATTCTCTACATTTCATTTTCATGCCAACTCACCCCATATATGCTTCATTCACATTGTAATGATCACAACAACACAACTAACATACTAAACAAAATGAATCCATTCCTATTCCATTACCATACACCACACTGCCAACATGGAATTTACCAACTTCATCCCATTTTCATTCAACTTTCATTCCCATTACGAATTCCACAATAACCACGACTAGAATACAACATAAAATCCAACCCATTTCATCTATACATTAACACATACACACGGCCACATATACACACACAAATACCATGCAAACTTCCATAATTCCATGAATTATATCCATTCCTACATACTACAACATCAACAAGGCCGTTATAACATATGAAAAGGATTGGATCATACCTTTTCTCTCAACTTCTTCACTTGGCTCAAGTGTGAAAACGACGAAACGAACGACTTATCTTCCGAAACAATTATACCACGTTGGAGAGGACCTTGAATTAGTAGGAATACAACAAGAAAATAATTTTTGGGGGCAAAATTTGAAGGGATAAAATTTGGAGACCATGGCCGAATGGCCATGGTTGTTGTTCTCCTCCTTTCTTTCTTTCTTCTTTCCCTCATATTCTTGAATTTTCTATGATCATGTGACAAATATATTGTCAAGCCACCTCCCCCATGTGGGGTCCACTATGGCCGGCCACTTTATTGATTTTTCTTTTTTTTTTTTTTTTCTTTTTCTTTTTTTTGTGTTCAAAGACACAAAATTTTTCAAGAACAATTAATTTGGAAATTCCAATTTTGCCCTTAGCCTTTTCCAATATTTCCACATCCAAAATTTTCCATAACCAACTTATGAACCAAACAAGATCAATACATTACATTGTCCTTAACTTGTCTCAATTATCCCAAGGTATCCAAAGGTGTAAGATACGGGTTATAACATCTACATACCTGAGGATAAGGGCGTCTCTTCCTAAGTCTCCACTGGGGGTGAGAATAAATGCGGGTATATAAACTTCATGTCTTCTTCTACTTCCCAAGTCATTTTCTCTCTATTATTATTCTTCCATAAAACTTTAACTGAAGCTACCTCTTTGGTCCTGAGTTTTCGTACTTGCCTATCTAAAAGGCAATGGGGACTTCTTCAGAAGATAATTGTTTGGTAAATTGGACATCATATATTTGTACAATTCTAGAAGGATCGCCAATGCACTTACGAAATATCGATACATGGAAAACTGGGTGAACTGATTCCAAGTCAGGAGGTAAATCTAATTCGTAAGCTACCTGGCCTACCTTGCGTATAATCTCATAAGGTCCAATGTATCGGGGGCTAAGCTTGCCCTTCTTGCCAAATCTCATGACGCCCTTCATTGGCGACACCTTTAAAAATACCCAATCTTTCATTTGGAACTCTAAGTCCCTTCGACGATTATCCACATAGGACTTTTGATGACTCTGAGATGTTAATAATCAATCCTGTATAAGCTTGACTTTCTCTATAGCTTGCTGGACCAAGTTCGGCCCTATCAATTTGGTCTCTCCTACTTCGAACCACCCAATTGGAGATCTACACTTTCGCCCATATAAAGCCTCATACGGGGCCATTTGGATGCTAGAATGATAACTATTGTTATAAGCAAATTCAATAAGCGGTGAATGATCATCCCAATTTCCTCCAAAATCCAATATACATGCCTGTAGCATATCCTCAAGGGTCTGAATGGTACGTTCAGCTTGTCCATCAGTCTGCGGGTGAAATGTTGTACTAAGGCTCACCTGAGTCCCCAAACCTTCTTGGAAAGATTTTCAAAAATTGTCGTAAACCGAGTCCTCTATCGGAGATAATAGATCGGAACACTGTGAAGTCGCACTATCTCTTTAACATAAAGCTTTGCATAATCTTCTGTTACATATGTACTTCTGACTGGTAAGAAATGCGCTGACTTCGTGAGTCTATCCACAATCACCCATATAGAATCATACTTATGTCGAGAACCATGTTAATTACTTCCCATTTCCAAGTTGAAATTTCTATAGCTTGCAACAATCCGTCAGTCTTTTGGTGTTTTATTTTCACTTGCTGACAGTTAGGACATTGAGATACAAATTCCGCTATATCCTTCTTCATTCCATTCCACCAATATATAGAATTAAGATCATGATACATTTTTGTGCTCCGGGGTGAACAGAATAACGGGAACAATGGGCTTCTCTCAATATTTGGTGCCGTAATCCTGCAATATCAGGAACACATAACCTGCCTCAGCATCGGAGAACTCCACCTCCAGAAATCTCAAAGGATGACTTCTCCTTCTGAAGGAGTGTATTTCTGTAACGAACTAGCATGGAATCTTCGTATTGACGCTCTTTCACTTCAACTACTAGCAACAAGACCGCTGAATTTTGAATGGTAGCTCCCGTACTGCCAAAGTCCACTACTCGAACTCCTAGGCTAGCTAGGTCACGGGAGCTCGCTAGGCCGGAGCTCGACTATCCCTCTTTTTCTCGTCGAACATTGCTTAAACTTTCCATGGATCTACGGCTAAGAGCATCGACCACAACATTTGCTTTCCGAGATGATACGAGGATGTCAACATCATAGTCTTTCAACAATTCCAACCATCGCCGTTGCCGTAAATTCAATTCTTTCCTTTAAAGATATACTGAAGGCTCTTATGATCTGTATAGATATCAACGTGGACGTCGTACAAATAATGCCTCCACATCTTTAATGCATGAATCACTGCAGCCAATTCAAGATCATGGGTCAGATAATTTTTCTCATGTTTCTATAACTGCCTTGAAGCATACGCAATCACCTTACCATGTTGCATCAACACATAACCCAATCCAACGCCTGAAGCATCACAATAGACAACATAACCTTTCGATCCCTCTGGAAGTGTCAGGACTAGGGCAGAAGTTAATCTATCTTTAGCTCTTGGAAACTACGTTCACAAGCATTTTTCCATTGAAATTTAGCCAATTTCTGGGTTAACTTTGTCAATGATGCAGAAATAGAAGAAAAGCCTCTACAAATCTTCTGTAGTAACCTGCTAAGCCCAAAAAACTACGAACCTCCGTTGGTGTTGTAGGCCTTGGCCAAGTCTTCATGGCCTCAATCTTTTGGGTATCTACCCGAATACCATCGGCTAAAATAATAGGCCCCAAAAAGGTCACTGAGTTCAACCAAAACTCACGCTTAGAAAATTTGACAAATAACTCTCGAGTTTGAATAACTCTAAGAACAGTACGCAAATGATCCACATGTTCTGCCTCGGACCTAGAATATACCAGGATATCATCGATGAACACAATCACAAATAAATCTAGGAAGGGCCTGAACACATTGTTCATCAAATCCATAAATATTATCGGCACATTAGTTAGCCCAAATGACATTACTCGAAACTCGAAATGGCCATATCTAGTTCTGAAGGCCGTTTTAGGAATATATTTCTCCTTAACTCTCACCTGATGATATCTGGATCTCAAATCTATCTCTGAAAACCATTTAGCGCCCTGCAATTGATCAAATAAATCATCAATCCTTGGAAGCGGATATTTATTCTAGATTGTCACCTTATTCAGCTGCCGATAGTCAATGCACGTTCGCAAGGAGCCGTCTTTCTTCCGTACAAACAACACAGGTGCTCCCTACGGAGAAGAACTAGGCCTAATAAAACCTTTTTCAAGCAAGTCCTTCAATTGTTCCTTCAACTCCTTTTACTCCGCCGGAGCCATCCTGTAAGGAGGAATGGATATGGGTTTTGTATCCGATAGTACATCGATAGCAAAATCAATCTCCGATTCAGGAGGGAGACCAAGAAGCTCTTCTGGGAATACATCTGGAAACTCATTGACCACGGGGACAGACTAAAAAATTGGCGGTTCAGCTTCTACATCTTGAACCCGAACTAGATGGTAAATACAACCTTTAGCAATCATTTTCCTCGCCTTGAGATAGGAAATAAACCTACCTCTCGGGGACGCTGTATTTCTTTTCCATTCTAAATTGGTTCTCCCGAAAATTAAAAGCGGACCATTTTCATTCTACAATCAACATTGGCATAGCAAGAAGCCAACTAATCCATACCCATGATAACATCAAAGTCCACCATCTTTAACTCATGTAAATCAACCATAGTACGATGGTCACAAATCACAACCACACAATTCCTATATACGAGGCTAGCTATTACTAGTTTACCAACGGGTGTAGATACCTCAAAAGGTTTGATCGACTCCGGTTTGACCCCAAACCGACTCGCAATATATGGAGTAACATATGACAATGTGGAGTCCGGATCTATTAAAGTATATACATCATGAGAAAATACCGATAATATACCTGTGACGACATCGGGGAAAGACTCAAGATCCTAGCGTCCAGCCAAAGCATAAATATGGTGTTGGGGACCACTAGAACTGGGGGCTCTCCCTCTGCCTCTACCATGGCTGACTGGCGCATAGGAACCTAGCCTCATAAGGCGTATAGATCATGAAGACCCAGCTGCCGACCCTAAAGGCTGGGCCCTACCCCTGCTACCAACCGAGGTGCAATCACGCATGATATGGCCTGGCCGACTGCATGCATAGCAAACCTCTAAACCTAGTCGACACTGTCCCCAATGTAACTTCTCGCACTGGGAACATCATGGCACGGGTGTCCTTACCTGACTGGAATCGCCTCTGAACTAAGAACCTGAAGCCTCGAAACTCTGACTCGGCCCGGAATAAGTAGATCTATCAAATCTCTGGCCTGTAAACCATGGAGACGCACTAGTCATAAAATGGCCTGAATGCCTAGAAAACTGCTGTATTTTCCCTCCTCTAAATTCACTCGTCAGACCCGAAGATCTAGCCCTTTTGCTATGCCTTCTGTCATGCTCACGCTCACTTCTTTGCTGTTTGGCTTTTCTCTAAATTCTGGGCATGCGCTTGAATGCGTGAAATATCCATATTGTCCTGAAGAGACACCGTCAAGCACCCATCCATGAAATGTGGCCCTAGGCCTCTCATAAATTGGCGCACTCGGTCACCCATATCCGCTACCATGGCCGGAGCATATCTAGCCAAAGAATTGAAGCGGAGACTATACTCTAAGGCACTCATACTGTCACGACCCAACCGGAGGGCCATGACGGGCACCCTGTGCTAACCCACCCCGGCGCCTCTTATCGTACATTCACATCTAGGTGAGCCACATGGCTTACTAATAATTTATATGCATCAGTAGTGCTAATATCATTTGGCAACAACACATTTATATCATCATCAATAACAATGCCCATATCCATATACACAAGTCAACGAGGCTATCAAAGTGATATACAAAATATGAGCCGACAAGGCTAAGGACATCTAATCATATACAACTGTCTACGAGCCTCTAAGAAGAGTAGAGTATGTCACATCATATAGGCGGGACAGGACCCCGCCATGCCCATAGGTATATACACAAAAGAATAATACCAAAAGCTGTAGCTCCAGATGAAATGGAGCTCATCTATGCAGTCCTTGAATAAGATATCTATGGATCAAGCACTGTCTCACCGTCCACAGCGGGCATGACGCGCGTGTCCACAAATAAAAGGACGTCGATGCGAATAATGTGCGAGTATGTAAAGCATAATCAACATCATAACGGGAGCATAAGAGACAGCATAAGAAATAGCATAAGATGGGAGAATCAGGAGATAGTGGCCATCATCGTAATTACCTACTTGTCTTTCATAAGGACCTTCCATTTCTAGTGGGTGCTTGTGTACATACATATATACATATACAAATATCCATATCTGTATCCATATTCGTATCCGTATTCATATATATATTCGCATCCATAGCATACCCGACCATGAAGGTTCGGTGGTTTCAAACACCCGGCCATGACAAGGCTCGGTGTCGTACATACCTGGCCCTACCAAGGCTCAGTGTTATCCGTACCCAACTGCAGTGGTTTGTGCGCGATAGGTATCATACCCGTCCATATAAGCTCAGTGTTACATAATAATCATACGTACTTAAATTCGTATGCGTAGGAGTTCATGAGTATCATCGTCATCATTGACATCATCATTTTTGTTATATCTATCCTTAGAGGATCAACTATCATATAAAAGAGGCAATAGAATCGTGAACGTATCAAGAATCATAAGCTTTGGTAATCTTAGAGAAAGAGTCATTTGGAAGACATTAATGAACTCATGAAAGGATACATATAGCAAGGGAACCATGCCTTAATGAAAGAAGGGTTAGCCTTAAATACCTCTTTGTCTCCTTAACTATTTAACGTTCCCCGTTGAAGCTTGAATAATCTACATTTAGAAGGATTCATAACATGGTTAAGCCTTAATGATACTCCTAAATTTAAACTAGAATAATTCATGACCTAATGAAAATTGGGAAGCATTTCCCCTATTTCGTCAACTTCCACCATATGACAAAACAACTCCCAACAACCACAATAATATCCACAATATCATAATCAAGTATTCACATTCGACTTAGCCTTCAAAATTCATCCTTATGTTTAACTTATGCTAGCAACTTCATACCCATTTTAGCACATTTTCATAATAATGCTTCCTCATCACCATTATTACCTTCCATAGCAAGATTATATCCATATCATACTAAGAATCATCATAAAAACTACATTTAGAACTCATCTTCTACTTTCTCCTTCCACCCAAGTTATTCAACAACTAAACATTCTTGATAATATGTGATAAGCATGAAAACTAACCTTTTATCTCATAAGAATGAGTTTTGGAGCAAGCTATCAACTTATATGAAAACCCTAGCTTCAATATCCAAAGAATTCTTGGGTCTACTAACCACAGCAAGACTTGTAACACATGGATCTCTTGATTCTTGCCTCTTGATATTTAATCTCCCTTGGATTTTGGCTTGGATTAGTTTATGGAGTTGAAGAGAGGGTTTTTGGAGAGCTTTTGGATCTGATTTGGTAAAATGAAGTGGAGTGAAATATATAAAATGGAACTTAAAATCTCGTCGGGCAATTCTGCGCCCATTTTTACGGGCCGTCAAAATGGTCCGTCGAACTGCCCAGCCAAATATGGTTCACTGTAAACATTTTACGCTGGGCTGGTGCAGTTTGACGGGCCGCAGAATTTTTTGCGGGGCGTCAAAATTCCTGTGGGCTGTGAAATGGTCCGCAGAAATTTTCTGCTCTGACAGCCTGTCTTGACACACCAATAACTTTTTACTCAGACGTCACATTGACGGACGATTTGTTGCGTTGGAAACTAGACTCTATGAGCTTCAATTTGGACAAAACAAACACACCAAAACTCCTCATATGCTAGGAGATATGCCTCCCCCAATCTGGACCAAAATCCTGTCCGAAAATTTTGCCAAGTTTTACCAAAGTTCTCACAAACTCCATTCCTTTATTTGCTTGTTCTTAAATCCTTCCATAGCTCATTTTATGGGCTTAAACCCCCATAACCATAATATGGGAACATGTAATCTCATATATCCTAAGGTAACTCCCATTTCCACGATTAGGACAACTAACGCCTAACGAATCTCAATGAACGAAACTACGAGGTGCAACACATACTTCCTTGCCTGAGATTTAAGAACTTGTCGGCTCTAGCCCGGCGAACATCTGGAGGCAAGTATTATTGGAGGAAGGCATCCACAAATTCTTGCCATACCGGGGAGATGCATTAACTCCCCTTGAAGCCATCCAAACCGTATACCAATGAACCGCGACATCCCGCAATCTATAGGACGCAAACTCTACCGATTCAATGTCCGAAGCATGCATTAACCGAAGTGTCCTCACCATCCCATTAATAAAATTTTGAGGGTCCTCATCCGGCTTTGACCCGGAGAATTCCAAAGGATTCAAACTAATAAAATCACGGGCCCTTGCACTAACAGCACTATCACCTTGCCCTGTACCTTGCCGCTGAGTCTGAGCGGCAACCAACTGAGTAAGTAAATGAATGGCCTCTTTCACATCTTGGCACGAAGTCGGTGGCGGAGGAGTCTTCGGAGCTAGGGTCAAGGCTCCCTCATGCTCCTCGTAAATAGCACCGAGTGGGAGGGAGGAAATGTTAGAGCCGTATTCTGGGACTCACCCTCCTCCACAACCGTTGGCGGTACTCTTTCGGCCCGCTTTTCAACCACTGTCTTGCCCTTTTAGGCTCCCGTAGCTTTTCTTTTTACAGGCATTTCTGAAATACATAATACATGGTTAAGGAAAGAGAAATCCTTATATCATGGCTCTATCGCACGATCTTATGAAAAAAGAAGGTCATTCATTCCTAAAAAAGCACAACGATCATCACATTTATAAGTGTGGCGCGCAATACACCCATAAACAATACTCTACTGGACACGGCTCATAGACACACCCTAGGACAGAATTGCTCTGATACCACTTTTGTCACGACCCTACCGGAGGGCCATGACGGGCACCCGGCGCTAACCCACCCGGGCACCTCTTATCGTACTCTCATATTCACATTTAGGTAGACCACATGGCCTACGCATGATTTCTATACATCAATAATGCTAAACTCATTTTCCAACAGCATATCATCATCAATAACTATGCCTGTATCCATATACACAAATCGACGAGGCTATTAACATAATATACAAAATGTGAGCCGACAAGGCTGTAAGACGTCTAACCATACACAATTGCCTACGAGCCCCTAAGAAGAGTATGGCACATCATATAGGTGGGACAGGACCCCACATGCCCATATGTGTTTACACAAAAGAATAATACCCAAAAGTTGTAGCTCCGAATGAAATGGAGCTCCTCTATGCAGTCTCTGAACAAGAAATCTACGGATCAAGCCTATCTCCCTTGCCACCTGCGGGCATGACGCAGTGTCCACAAACAAAAGGACGTCAGTATGAATAATGTACTGAGTATGTAAAACATAATCAATATCATAGTATGAGCATAAGAAATAGCATAAGATAGAGGAATCAGGAGGGAATAGAACCATTTGTACCTCTAGTGGCCATCATCATATTTACTTACTTGTCTCTCATAGGAACCTTTCATTTCTAATGCTTACTCATGTATACGTATGTGTATATATATGTATTCGCACCATACCTAACCATGAAGGTTCGGTGTTTCACATACCTGGCCATGACAATGATCGGTGTCATACATACCTGGCCCTACCAAGGCTCGCGGTTATCCGTACTTATTTATCGCTGCGAGGCGCGCGCGCGATAAGTATCATACCCGGCCATACAAGCTCGGTGATTACATAATAATCATACATACTTAGACACGTATACATAAAAGTCCATATGAATCATCAACATCATTAGCATCATCGCTTTCGTTACATCTATCCTTAGAAGATCAACTATCATATAGGGGAGGTAATAGCATCGTGATATTATCGAGGATCATGAGCTTTAATAACTTTAGAGATAGAGTCATTTGGAGGACATTATGGAACTCATGAAATGGCATATAGCAAAGGAATCATGCCTTAATGAAAGAAGGGTTAGCCTTACATACCTCTTCGTCTTCTTAACTACTTAACGTTCACCGTCGAATCTTGAACAATCTACATTAGAAGGATTCATACCATGGCTAAGCCTTAATGAGACTCTTAAATTCAAACTAGAATAATTCATGATCTAATGAAAATTGGGCAGCATTTCTCCTATTTCATCAACTTCCACCATATTACAAAACAACTCCCAAACATCAATAATACACCCACAATATCATAATCAAGTAATCACATTCCATTAAGCCTTCAAAATTCATCCTTATGTTCAACTTATACCAACAACCTCACAACCATTTTAGCACATTTTCATACAATGCTTCCTATCACTATTACTACCTTCCATAACAAGATTATACCCATATTATACTAAGAATCATGACTCAAGTTAGCTCACTACTCAAAAATATCATAAAAGTTACATTGAGCCCTCATTTTCTACTTTCTTCTTCTACCCAAGTTCTTCAACAACCAAGCATTCATGATAACATGAAATAAGCATGAAAACTAACCTTTTATCTCATGGGAATGAGCTTTGGAGTAGCTACCAACTTATGTGAAAACCCTAGCTTCAATACCCAAGAATCTCTTGTAGTCTACTAACCCTAGGAATCCTTCTAATATGGTGGAAGTTGACCAAAATAGGGGAAATGCTGCCCAATTTTCATTAGATCATGAATTATTCTAGTTTGAATTCAAGAGTATCATTAAGGCTTAACTATGGTATGAATCCTTCTAAATGTAGATTGTTCAAGCTTCGACGGTGAACGTTAAGTAGTTAAGAAGACCAAGAGGTATGTAAGGCTAACCCTTCTTTCATTAAGGCATGATTCCTTTGCTATATACCATCTCATGAGTTCCATAATGTCTTCCAAATTACTCTATCTCTTAAATTACTAAAGCTCACGACCCTACCGGAGGGCCATAACGGGCACCTGATGCTAACCCACCCGGGCATCTCTTATCGTACTCTCATATTCATATCTAGGTGGACCACATGGCCTACGCATGATTTCTATACATCAATAATGCTAAACTCATTGGGAAATAACACATTCATATCATCATCAACAACTAGGCCCGTATCCATATACACAAGCCGACGAGGCTATCAAAATAATACACAAAATGTGAGCCGACAAGGCTGCAAGACGTCTAATCATACACAACTGCCTACGAGCCTCTAAGAAGAGTATGTAACATCATATAGGCGGGATAGGACCCCGACATGCCCATATTTATGTACACAAAAGAATAATACCCAAAAGCTGTAGCTCCGAAAGAAATGGGGCTCCTCCATACAGTCCCTGAACAAGAAATCTATGGATCAAGCCTGTCTCCCTGGCCACCTGCGGGCATGATGCAGTGTCCACAAACAAAAGGACGACAGTACGAATAATGTACTGAGTATGTAGAGAATAATCAATATCATAGTAGGAGCATAAGAAATAGCACAAGAAATAGCATAAGATAGAGGAATCAGGAGGTAATAGAACCATTCGTACCTCTAGTAGCCATCATCATATTTACTTACTTTTCTCTCGTAGGGACCTTCCATTTCTAATGCTTACTCATGCATGTGTATGTGTATACATATGTATTTGTACCATACCCGACCATGAAGGTTCGGTGTTTCACATACCCGGCCATGACAATGCTCGGTGTCATACATACCTAGCCCTACCAAGGCTCAGTGTTATCCATACCCAACTACAGAGGTGCGCGCGCGATAAGTATCATACCTGGCCATATAAGCTCGGTGATTACATAATAATCATAGATACTTAGACACGTATACATAAGAGTCCATAAGAATCATCAACATCATTACTATCATCGCTTTCGTTACATCTATCCTTAGAAGATCAACTATCATATAGGGGAGGTAATAGCATCGTGATAGTATCGAGGATCATGAGCTTTAATAACTTTAGAGATAGAGTCATTTGGAGGACATTATGGAACTCATGAAATGGTATATAGCAAAGGAATCATGCCTTAATGAAAGAAGGGATAGCCTTACATACCTCTTTGTCTTCTTAACTACTTAACGTTCACCGTCGAATATTGAACAATCTACATTAGAAGGATTCATACCATGGTTAAGCCTTAATGATAATCTTAAATTCAAACTAGAATAATTCATGATCTAATGAAAATTGGGCAAACATTTCCTATTTCGTCAACTTCCACCATATTACAAAACAGCTCCCAAACATCCATAATATACCAACAATATCATAATCAAGTAATCACATTCCATTAAGCCTTCAAAATTCATCCTTATGTTCAACTTATACCAACAACCTCACAGTCATTTTAGCACATTTTCATACAACGCTTCCTTATCACTATTACTACCTTCCATAACAAGATTATACCAATATTATACTAAGAATCATGACTCAAGTTAGCTCACTACTCAAAAATATCATAAACGTTACATTGAGCCCTCATTTTCCACTTTCTTCTTCTACCAAAGTTCTTCAACAACCAAGCATTCATGATAACATGAAATAAGCATGAAAACTAACCTTTTATCTCATGGGAATGAGCTTTGGAGCAGCTAACAACTTATGTGAAAACCCTAGCTTCAATACCCAAGAATCTCTTGTAGTCTACTAACCCTAGGAAGCTTTCTAACACATAAATACTTTGATTCTTGCCTCTTGATCTTTGTTTTCTCTTGGGTTGGAGTGGGATATTCTTGGAGAAGGGTTTTGAGCTCTCAAGACTTGTGGAAGATGAAAAATGAAATAAATGAACAAAGGCCAACTATTTATACAAAACATAAAAATTCAGCCCGATGGACTTATACGGACCATTTATACGGTCTGTATAAGTGGATCATATAACACCACCATGAGAAAGTCCTTTTCTGAAATAGGTCAAGTTATACAGACCCCCTTATACGGACTGTATAAGTGGTCGTATAACACCACCAAGAAAATGACCCTTTTACGTGTAGGTCATGTTACACGGACCCTCCTTATACGGACCGTATAAAGTTATACGGACCGTATACGTTGTCGTATAGCTCCCAGTTATGCGGAACTTCCTCTCGTTGATTCGTTTGACTTCGAATCCTCATGGAATATTTTTGGCACTTACATAATACTTCATTAACCATACAATAGGCCCTATGGCAGTCCCTCAAGGCATTACCAAATAAATATTAGCTCAACCATAGTGGAAACCTTTCCGAACACAACTTACATTTCACTTCCTTCATCAACTAAACTTAACATATTCACATGACTTCAAAATCTTATGGTATGCACTTTAAGCTATCTAACTCTTCCCTTAATCTTGTAAGGATTTCATAATCACCTTAAGCTCACATTAGCCTATTCACAGGGCAACAAATTCGAAATTTCCGTGGTGTAACACTAAAGCTCATGATCCTCGATACTTTCACGATGCTATTACCTCCCTTAGATAGTTGATCTTCTAAGGATAGATGTAACGAAAGCGATGATGGTAATGATGTTGACGATACTTGTGGACTCTTATGTGTATGTGTCTAAGTATGTATGGATATTATGTAATACCGAGCTTATATGGCCGGCTATGATACCTATCGCGCGCACCTCTGCAGTTGGGTACGGATAACCCTGAGCCTTGGTAGGGCCAGGTCTGTATAACACCGAGCCTTATCATGGCCGGGTACATGAAACACCGAACCTTCATGGTCGGGTATGATACTAATATATGTATGTATATGTACATGAGTAAGCATTAGAAATGGAAGGTCCCTATGAGAGACAAGTAACTAAATATGATGATGGCCACTAGAGGTACAAATGGTTCTATTAGCTCCTGATTCTTCTATCTTATGCTATTTCTTATGCTATCTCTTATGCTCCTACTATGATGTTGACCATACTTTACATACTCAGTACATTATTCGTACTGGCGTCCTTTTTATTTGTGGATGCTGCGTCATGCCCGCAGGTGGCAAGGGAGACAGGCTTGATCCATAGATTTCTTATTCAGGTACTGCATAGAGGAGCTTCATTTCATCCGGAGCCACAGTTGTTGGTATTATTCGTTTGTGTACATAAATATGGGCATGGCGGGGTCTAACGATGGTGATTTTACGTACTTTCTTCTTAGAGCTCGTGGACGACCGTGTATGGTTAGATGTCTTTTAGCCTTGTCGGCTTATATTTATATATCGTTTTGTTGGCCTCGTCGGCTTGTGTATATAGATATAGGGGCATTGTTGTCGATGATGATAAATGTGTTGCTGCCCAATGAGATTAGTATTATTGATGTATAGAAATCATGCGTAGGCCATGTGGCTCACCTAGATATGAATGACAAAGTATGATAAGAGGAGCCTAGGTGGGTTAGTACCGGGTGCTCGTCATGGCCCTCTGGTTGGGTCGTGACAAAAGTGGTATCCAAAGCCGATTCTGTCTAGGGTGTCTACGAGCGGCGTGTCCGATGAAGTCTTATTTATGGGTGTGTTGCGCGCTACACTTATAAACAGGAGGCTGCGGGCATTTTAGGAATGAATGACCTTCTTTATTCATAAGATCGTGCGATAGAGCCTTGAGTGGTACACTGGGCTGAGGTATGTCTTTGTGTGTGGCTAGAGTTAGTCACTATGGTGAATTCTCAAAGGGTGCCTTTGAGTGGTACACTGGGCTGGGGTAAGTCTAGGTGTATTAGTGTGCTTGGCTAGGGGTAGTCAACAGTGAGGGTTCCATAAGCGTTATTGTAAAGGTGAGAGATTATGGGAGTTAATTCCTAGCTTACGATAGAGTTGTAACCTTGGTGCTTGGTTAGTGGAGTAGAAATCCTACAGGGGTAGGTCGCGATTTTTAATCCCTTGAACAAGGAGTTTTCCACATAAAAATCCTGTGTTGATTCTCGTCTTTGCATTGCATAAGGGAACTGGTACACGATGAGGTCCCTCATGTACTTTTGGTGAGCGCACAGCCTGTAACAATTAGTATCAAAGCGGGTTCTTTCTAAAAGGATAACACCTAGAGAAAGAAGTGTTAAGAAGGTTCCATAAGGATCGGAGATCAAACGAGTCGACGAGAACAAGTCTCGAAAAACTGGGCAAACCTACGGCCAGACATACTGGCCGTATAAAATGTATGGACCGTATGTCCAACCGTAGATCCGACCCGGTATACCATATCTCCTTTGGACCCGGATCTACGGCCAAACATACGGCCAGTAGAAAACATACGGATCGTATGTTGGTCCGTAGATATTGGTCGGGACAGATTTGAGATTAATATAAGGGACCTCTCCCAATTCATTTTCATTTTATCTTCACTCCTCCACAACTCAAGAAACCTTTAGAACATTCCATACACTTCAACCATAAGAAAACAAAGGAAATCCAAGATCAACAACAAGAATTGGAGAGAATCAAGTGTATGAAACCCACTAAGAGTCATTCAAACCAAGAAATCCCAAGAGAGATGAAATAGGGTTTTGGTGCTAAGGGTGTATCACCATTCAAGGCTTATTCCTCCATCATCTAAGGTGAGTTTCATGACCTTTCCATATTGTTTGAAGTATTGGTAGGTTGAAACACTCGGATTGTAGAAGAGTATAGAAAATGGGTCACAAAATGTGAATAGTGTCATTATTGAGTAGTAGTTGGATTGAATCATGAAAATGGATATGTTGAGATTATAAATACGTTATAAACGACATTTAGAACATGGAATGAGTATTGTATGAGAAATAAAGCGATAATGGACTTTGGTCATGGTTATGGAGAATTGTAGTGAAATTATGAATTGTGGGCAATGTAATTAGATGATGCCTATTGTTTACGATATTGTGATTGTTGTTATGAATGTTGGGAGTTGATATGGAATATGGAGGAAAGTAGTAAAAACAAAGACAATGCTACCCAAATTTCTCTAGCTTTAGTAAGTACGTTTTCATGATTGTTTAGCTAATGACAACATGAATTCCCTTGAAGGTATAAACAAGTGCATTAAAGGAGAACGAGCAAGCGATAAAATAGCTAAACGACAAAGGTATGTGAGGCTAGTCCTTTCTTTCTAAGGCATGAGTCCTATGGCATGAATTTCCTCTTTATTATGAATGTTCCATTTTCAAGAAGACTATGAGTCCTTGTTCATGAATAGCCACACGAGATAAGAGATATGCTACGATTATGATAACGATAATGACAAGCTAAGTCTAGAGATGCTATAGTCTATGATATGATGTTCCAATTAAGCTAATGAAGCTATCCATAGCCCGTTGATGTTGATCATCATATACACTCACCTTATGCTTGTTCCTTCAAGGTGAGGCAGGTTACTTATGAATGTTTCATAATGAAGTCGAGGGTTCACGACCTTACGTCACCCCGATAGAGTATGATTATCTATGAGTCTCTATGCATGTACTATGATGAGTTATGATAAGCATATTACTATGAGCATATTATGATGAGCATATGATGATATTACACCGCGCCTATATGGCGGGCGATCACCCGCCAGGCGGGGCGGCTATACACTATGGCCAGATGGCATGGGCAGACACCACTAGTAGGCGGCATGAGATGGTACCCAAGACGCGGGAGGCCTGGACGCAGGCTAATGCTAATGCTAATGTTATTGATTATCACACCGTACCTACATGGTCGGGCAGCTTATACATTTATGCATATATGATATGATGATGAGTATGAAAGTAAGCCAGCATGTACTACTTCCTTTATGATTCAGTCAGTCACAGATTGCTCTTCATTGATGCCTCCTTATTTCATTGATGTCTTATTATTGTCTATGCCTTACATACTCAGTACAATATTCATACTGACGTCCTTTCTCTGGACAGGTAGACAGGGAGGTGATCCAGACTCGTAGGAGCTAGTAGCTGATTCGAGAGCACTTCATTTTTCGGAGGTGCCATTGATTATTCTTTTGGTACATATATGTATATATTCATGATTGGGCACGACGAGGTCCTGTCCCGTCCATATGTCTAGTACTCTAGTAGAGGCTCGTAGATACGCAGCGTGGGTAGTATGATCTCATAGTCTTTCATGTATATGCATGTATATATATTATTTTGATAGCCGAAGGGCTTATGTATATAAAGTAAATATGTTTCAAATGCTAATAGTTTCTATGATTATGAGTATATATATATTATGAATGAGAACAGATGAGTAACAGAATGAGCGGTGTTCGATGGCTAGCTCCGGATACCCGTCATGGCCCGTAACTCAGGTCGTGACAGTCTGTCATCATCAAAAAGGGCGAAAATGACTATATGTATGTTTAGATGATTGTCAAACCTGGTGAAAACAAAGAGAGTGAGAAACCCGATCCTTAATATTGCCTCTCCATACATCTCACAGTCTCATGGATATAATTGATATATGTGAGAGAGACATGTACCAAAGATAAGGGGAACCGTGAAAAAGGGAAAGAGGACTGCAAGATGGGCAAGAGAAGGACTGATCCGCAGGGTGAACGAGTGGGAATCTGCTTCTTAGGGGGGGAACTTTGTTTATGAGTTTATCATTATCAAAAAGAGCAAATTGATATGTCATGACATGTTTTGATGATTTGACAAAGCTTACTCAAAGAACCAGAATACTACTATGTATCTCGACGTCTAAGTCTCAGGGGGGACAAATAAGGTATCTAGGTATAGGATCTGGTCCTTAGGGGGAATACAAAGGATGTCGCTTTGTCATCATCAAAAAAGGGGAAATTGATAAGGAATGGCATGTTTTAATAACATAACAAACCCTAAGGAACCAGATACAATTAGGTTCATCTTTTTTAACTTAGTTAACCTTATGATATCTTATATGTTGCTTGTCTAACATGCTCCTCGAAGGAACAGATGCCTGCAGGAATTGCTCATTTATGAGAGACCAGATATGTTGATTCAGAAGGACCAGATGGGATCAGGTCTCGAGCCTGCTCGGCCAAAAATGCAGCTGTAGAGCTACTGATAGTGTATCCAGTTTGTACAACGTGTTCGAAGAACAGATAAGGAACCAGTTCCTCTAGATAAAGGTTCTGGTCACTGAAGCTGAAAGTCCAAATCCACAGCTATAATGTGAGCAGCTGAAAAGTACAATGCAGCTATACAGCAGTGCCTCATCATGGCTGATTGTTTAACGATCCAGATTGCATTAGTGGTCATCTCTACTCTCTCTCTCTCTCTCTCTCTCTCTCTCTCTCTCTCTCTGTGTGTGTGTGCATATAAAGACATCATCTTCCAAGAGAAGACTCATTCTTGCACAATCCAAAAATTGCTCCATCGAAAGTGCAAGTCTCCACCTTTCAAGGTGTTCCTCAAGAACAAAGCCACAACCAAGGACCGTGTCCAGAATCGGGGGTTGTTTTAGGTCCTTAGGTTGTTGAGTCTTTGTTCTTTTGCGCTTAAACTGTAAACCTACTCTTCCGTGCAAAGAAGCTATTTATAGGTGTCCAAAATTCTCAAGGTTGCTTCCACAAGCTCTTGAGTGGTACACTAGGCTAGAGTTAGCTTAGTTATATTCTTTGTGTGGCTAGAGTTAGTCCTTTGCGGTGATGTCACGACCCAACCCCGTAGGTCGTGACTAGTACCCGAACTGGACACTCGTACACACCCATTAACCAGAATTAGCATACAAATACAAAGGTCAGACATCGTCTCAAACTGTCGCATATAAACATATATACCGCACAAAAATCGGCAAGGCTGTCATAAAACACAATATCCCAAAATATATATATATACGCAAGCCGGTAAGGCTGCCACGGCGAATGGGACCGCCCAAACATAAATCACCACGGTACATGGCGAACATGGCAAATAACTATTCACAACCCACACATATGTCTACGGACCTCTAAGAGTAACGACGGTATCATATGACGGACGGAGGCCCCGCCGTACCCTCGAATAGACGTATACATATACAATTAAAGAGTACGTACCAAAATATAGGCTCCGGAACAAGGGAGCACTCCAAGATAGGCCGAATGGAAATCTTGGTTGGCGGATCACCAAAACGAGTATCTCGTATTGCGGGCATGAAACGCGACCCAGAAGAAGCGGGGTCGATACGAAATATGTCGAGTATATAAAGCATGAAGTACGAGAACGGGATCATAACCGGAACAAGAAGTACAAAAAAAGTAGGTACAATATCCAGAATATCAAAATGCTTACTTTTGAAACATAAATCATGCATGTCAATATCATGTATCATATCCGGCCCATTATGGGACTCGGCGGACGGAACATGGTCGCCACCCCGTCTTTGGCGCCATACACATCATACTCCAGAATATTGCATAACTCTGTAACACAGCATAACCCCATAACACATCATAACACCATAACACATCATAACACCATAACACATCATAACACCAGAATATATATATATATATATATATATACGGTGCCCGGCCCTCTAACGAGGGACTCGGTGAACCATAACACATCATACTCTAGAATATAGCATAGTGCGCACGATGACATAACCGGCCCGGGACTCGGCGAAAGATGTAACAACAGTATGCACGAGCAGAGTAGTGAGTAACCATGTGCATATAAATCAACATTACAGACTCAATAGATAAGTAAGTAATCGACGCTCGAGGGTTAAGGCGATAGTCATGTTAAGTTCTTTCAAAATGTCGTTGGAACTATACAAAGGAAAGTCTCGGGGACCATGGACAAGTATCAAACCAATCCGAGCCCGCCTATGAAAGTTACGGACATTGTTCGCTTTAGGACCCTCTACGAACGTATCGAAGCGATCCGAGCCCGTCTATGAAAGTTAGGGACATGATTCGACATAGAATCCTTTAGGAACAAAACTCTTTATGCAACATTTACTATCCAATCATACAAAAGACACAAGGACCATAGCTCGACTATATTAGGAATGCTAACATCAAGAAGTGAATAAGAATCGTAGACATGCTCGGATCTTATGAATAGAGTTACCCCAAGGCTCGTATCATATCTTACTTACATCTAAGACATGCCAAAAGAAAGAAAGGGTAAGCTTTACATACCTCGTCCGCTTCCTAAGCTAATCCGAACTTAAGTCTCGGGCTTCCCAAGATCTACACTAACGCCATTAGACACCAAACATTAGCCATAGGCACTTAGGAATCCAATTCTAAGCTAGCACTTCATTTACAGAAATACGGGCAGCATTCCCCCTATAAATTCAGCAAATCCCGAGAATTCAACTCGGCCAAATCATCAACAACAATACCAACAACCATATTAACAACATCAACAATTAATTCAAAACGCATTCTAACATTAGTGACTCCCTTCTACATAATTCGACGGCATTTCATTTACATTCAATTCAACCACATACAATCAAGCCAACATCAATGCTCACACGTTCAAGTACTAATCCGAGACCATTCAAACAAGACTCGAGAACACTTCAAACAATGCACAATATTCAAAACATCCCAACCAATATGCAACACCACCCGAAACCTTCCAATTTCAATAGGGACAACAACAACACATTCCTTTCTTCCAAATTCATAAACTACACCAACAATCCACACGTTAACAACATCATTCTCATAAATACAAGAAACTACATTAAAATCACATTAGCTTCTAAAACAACCCACAACGATTACAACTTCAACTTGAATCATTAAACCTTCATTTGCATCATAGAATCCACAACAACAACAACCAAAAATATTAAATAAAAACAATTCACCATAACCTACCAAAAACGGCCCCTATACGGCCACAACCCAACACACCTAATTTCATGAATTTCATCCATTTCTACTAACTCCAACATGCGCAAACCATCCATGACACATGTAAAAGGAGACTAAACCTTACCTTTACCACTTAGTTCCTCAACTTGGCTAGGGTTTGAGAATTGCAAGAACGAATGCTTTGCTTGCTCCAACGACTACTTCATGTTAATAAGGACCTTCTAAGGAGTTGAAATGCTTGAAGAAAATATTTTTTTGATCAACACACAAAAACCTCAACCTCGGCCAGCCATGGCCGAGAGTCTCCTTCTCTTTCTCTTGAGCTTTCTAGTGTTGTGAAGATGATTAAATGAATTGTGAGTCATCCAATTGACTTAAATATAGATCCTTCAAGATGAACACATGTACCACTCATGGCTTAAACTAATCAAATTTGGTCAAGCCTTGGGGGAGGGGGGCCACACCACACGGTCACTTGGCCCTTTTTTTTTTTTCATTTCATGAAATAATTATTTCAACTTCTAGCCCCCAATTTTCCTCAATATTTCCATCCAACAAAATTATAAGCAACTTGTGCAATAAAACAAAATCGAAGGTTAAGAGTCTCTACCTGGTATTCCAAAATAGTCTTGTCCTTAACTTATCACGACTAGCTCGGAATATCCCAATGCACAAAATATGGGATATAACATCCTCCCCCCCTTTAGAACATTCATCCTCGAATGTTAAACTAGTCTTACAGGGTCTTATAAGCATCTCGGGGGAGTTCCTTATATAGTTATCACACACCGTTCATTAATCAATCAACATAACCAATTTAGGAATTTAGATTACCTGTAGGCATCGGAGATAAGTGGGGATACTTATTCTTCATCTCCGCTTCGGCTTCCCAGGTCATCTCCTTCCTGTTATTGTTCCGCCACAATACCTTAACGGAAGCCACGTCTTTAGTACGCAACCTTGTCACCTGACGATCCGGTATGGCTATAAAGTCTCCTCGTAGGATAACTCCCTCACTCTGGATATCATCTATGGGAAATACCGGAAGGATCACCTATATATCGCGAAGCATTGACCTTTTTTGGGAAAAGGCGGATGCACTACTTCCAAATTAGCTGGTAGGTCTAATTCATAGGCAGCCTTGCCTACCTTGCGGACGATCTGGTAAGGTCTAATATACCTCTGACTGAGCTTCCCCCTCTTGCCGAATCTCACAACACCCTTCATGGGTGACACTTTTTAAATGGCCTAATCACAATCGAAACTCTAAGTGTCGACGTCGATTATACATATGATTTACATCGACTCGGGCCTTTAATAACCGTTCCTGAATGAGTTTCACTTTGTCAACTGCTTGCTGAACCGTATCTGGGCCAATTACCTTAGTTTCGCCAACCTCAAACCAGCCAGTCGGTAACTGTTACACCCCGTACTTCGTACGTCGGAATATTCTAAGTTGGTTGCGACGAGGTATGGACAAGACTTTTAATTTCCGGTTTTGTTGATTTTGTCTCAACGCATAAGTTGCATATTCGTCTTTTGTTGATATGAAGTGTTAAGGGTAAGATTGGAA
>NW_026718141.1:0-14281 GCF_029784015.1 Lycium ferocissimum
TTTAATTTTTTATATGTTCATATTCAATTGCATGACTAACCTTTTCCTCCTCCAAATTTCAGCTCCTTGGCCGAATATACATGTATATTTCTTCCAATTTATTTGTCCACAATATAATGAAAGTGTAGTGGATGAGTCACATTTAAATGTATATTTGTATGTCTCCCATAATAGTCTTATTTAAGATGACTTTCGAGTCATCTTTTGGACATGGCATGTTAATGTTCATATTGGCTCATTGTCATACACTAATTTTAACTTAACACCACAATTAAGTAGTTCTAATTTCCAACAACATTCTTGTACTAAGAAAAATTTGTAACCGATTAGTTCTGGTTTAGAAATTAAAATCAAGTTTCTATCTCACGTTGATTCTTTCGCGAATAACTCGACGTATAAAAATACGGGGTCTAACATTCTCCCCTCCTTTAGAACATTCGTCCTCGAATGTCAAACGAGGACTAAAATTCGTCAATTAAATACCGAATCACCCGTTATCGCAAGACTATGACACAGCAAGATTAGACCACAAAGGGTGTTTTAGGAATATTAGGCCTAAAAGTGCTAAACGACCAAATGGGTCGTTACATGGGTCAATGGAATTATTTACGGTAACAGAATGATGATGGTGTGACTAGTACTAATGGTGAAAGACTTTTAGAGATCGGTGATCACGTTAGTGAACTTATGAACTAAGGAGAAAGGGGAATTATTTCCATTAAGTATTTTTGGCAAGCGGTACTTCGACGAAAGAATATGAGAATATTAACGGGTTTGAGCGAGCGGTCGTTTGAAAATCGATTATCTTTTTGACGTATCGTCCATTCTAGAAGCTCGTAGTATTTATTTTTGACACCTTTGCAAAAATTGAAGTCAACGGATATCATTTGATTCACTTTGGGAGAAGGTTTCATTATGAAAATTTTAATTCAATTATTTGGATAAATTATTTATTTTGGGGAAACGTGTTCGATTGGCGATTTGAAGATTACGTTAGATTTGAAATATTATTTATGACTGTAGAAATTGATGGAGCTAATTTTAAGAGTTCGTTTGGTTAGCTTTTGATAATTAAAATGGTTTTAGCATTAAATATGCCTCTTTATGATGAAAAGATGGTCACGGAACGAAATAAGACTCGGATTCAAAATTTATTGTTTACTCGTTAATATTGATGTTTATGGCTTATGGGGATTGGTGGTGTCATTCAGGAGATCGGATGAGAATCGAGAGAAGAAAATATAAGTTTTGAAATTTTGAAGTTCTAAGTGGAGCGAAAGTTGACTTTTGAGTAAACGTGGCCGAAATTGAATTCGATAGTTCTTTTAAGTCTAGAATGTGATTTATGACTTAGTCGAGTCGTTGGTTTGGTTCCGAGAGGTTCGGGTGTGATTTGAGTCATTGGTTGAGAAGCTTGGTTAAATCAACAAATTTGAGTTCACTTGATAAAACGGATCAAAATGATCCCGTTTGGATGTTTTGAGAGTTCGAGCAGGTTCGTATGATGATTTTGGACTTGTCCACAAACTTTGATTTGATTCCGATGAGTAAACACCTTGACTGGCTAATATTATGGTTTAGACCTTACTCCATTGAAGGAACTTGGAGAAGGCCTTTGAATTCTCCTAAGTCCAAGCTTTCAATATTATGAGGAACCCAAAAGCAACATTAATAACAAAAATGCCCAGCTGTTCTGCCTCGTTTCTCGTGCAGTAACTTATACCTACGAGCATGAATAACCAACCCCTGACTTAACGAGCCTAACCATACACAATAACGAGCCTAACCATACAGAATGGGTCGTTTCAAATCTCCGACAGGAGTATCATACCCCAATAACCAAGTCTACCCACGTATCATACCCCATAAATGTGACTACACAAGACCTATAGACCCGATCTACTATCACACCTCTCACGAGGGAGTAGAGACACGAATAGGTATATCAAGCATATCAAAAGCATATCCGGACCGTGAAGAAATAAGTGGACACATAAGAGAAAGTAGAACCGGATCAAATAAGACGAAGGTTATTGGTGACAAACCGAAATAATACTGTGATAACCGCATTAGAGGCCTCGGCCTGCGGTCTACCGGAAAAGCATAGAAATGGGAACGTCCACCTTCGGTGTGTGCCTCCACGACCACCGCGATCGCCGAGATCCTCTCAATGACCGAGCGCTTCCCTGCCCGGATCGACGACCACCTGCGCTAGGCGACGGCCACCTCTGCTCATTGCGAACCCCTTTATTAAAATATCCTCCTCCTCTGGGGCGGCGGTCTTTGGAGGCCTAGATGTTTGAACTCTAGAACCTTGCCTGGATCTAGGACACTCTCTCGCGAAATGCCCTGTCTCACCACACTCAAAACATGCTCACTCGGCCATCGCCATTTCTTGAGCATGTCATAGAATAACCAGAATACCCCCCGCGGTCTGAAGGTCGAGAGTAAGAACCTCGAGAAGTCTGCTCAGAATTATGCCCGCTATAACCTGAAGAACCACCTGCTAAAGCCTGAAGTGATGGCTGGATGGGGCGGCTGTAGGGATGATGACGAACCCTGTCACGACCCATTTCGCGAGTCGTGGTGGCAGTGACTTGTCACGAGAATAACCTAATACATGAAAAGAAAGTTAGAACTTACCTTGACAGTGGAGTCGTGGTTAGGCTCGTTATTGTGAGGTTGGTTGAAGAGATGGGAGAGGCGATTCATAGGGTCATAGGATCTCCATAATTATAGTATTGGGTTTTCTCGAAAGGCGCAAGAGTGCATTTATGGCTTAATAAGAGCGATTTATTTGATGATATGATCGCTTTGGGAAGCGTATAGCAAAGTAAGAGTTCTTATGGTATTTTGGCAAGAGTGTTATTTTGATGATGTGACAAATGCGTAAAAAAAAAAAAAAAAAATACTCAGATAAATCAATCTTCACTATAGGAACGGAATAATTGGTATCTGATACGTTTATGAGATAAGTTGCAAAGTGTGCGTGCACATATTGTATAGGCTATGAAATGTGGAGTTGGCTTAAATTTGATTAGTATTGTGATAGCAGAATATAATTAGTGGTTGTGAGTTCGTTCGAAAATGGTTTTCTGATAGAAATCAGGTTGCAGTGTTACTTATGATAAGTGAAGTCTAGTGAAATAATTGGGGTTTATCCATGAAAAGTGGGTTTGTGGATTCCGTTGAGTTAAAGTATGATTAAATTAATGGGTTACGTTAGTACTTGGTAGTGATTTAAGGTACTATGGTCGCAGAGAGGTTATAGGGTGATCGGATGGTGTCCTACGAACTTGGCTGCGGAGTATTCGGTGGTATGCTTCCTGCATTGTGATTTGGAGGTGTAAGTAAGACTTAGAATTAGCAAGGGTCGGTTATGAGTGGATCGGTTTGTTGGGATCGCTTAAGGTTGCTCCCGCTAAAGCAAGGAGTCTTTCCGGCGAAGAGTATGTTGTGGTTTCGGGTTGGTCTTCATGTATTCCTAAGAAGTCGTGGTACGAAGAAAATTTAAGAATGGTGAAAGAAGGGTTAGTGAAATCAGAATACTTTTGATTCGAGTGGGCAAGGTTTGCGTCTTATTCTAAGGTTGGTGTGGTTCTAAGGAAAATTGTGGGCTATCGATAACGTTCATAGGTTTGGTTATATAGGATTAGAACATTTCGACAAAAGCAGTGCTTATATTCGAAAACCGAGGATGGAGGAAAATTTGAATTTGGAAATATGAAAATTAGGTCTTTTATCTAAGTTAGAGGGAGTTAAAATAGTAAGGCGAGAGAGAAATGTTTATGATGCATTCAGAGAGGTTTCCGCATTGTCCTATTAAAGATTCTTTAGTTACGTCAGCGTTCATTCTCTCATGTCGCTCGAGGACGAGCGATTGTTTAATTGGTATCCGATGTAACGACCCATTTGGAGTCGTGGTTAGGCTCGTTATTGTGAGGTTGGTTGAAGAGATGGGAGAGGCGATTCATAGGGTCATAGGATCTCCATAATTATAGTATTGGGTTTTCTCGGAAGGCGCAAGAGTGCATTTATGGCTTAATAAGAGCGATTTATTTGATGATATGATCAGTTTTGGGAAGCGTATAGCAAAGTAAGAGTTCTTATGGTATTTTGGCAAGAGTGTTATTTTGATGATGTGACAAATGCGTTAAAAAAAAAAAATACTCAGATAAATCAATCTTCACTATAGGAACGGAATAAATACTTTTATTATAAGAAATTTCCAAAATCTGGTCTAGACTCATACAAGAGCTTCTAAGAAGTTTACAATTTGAATAGATAACGATTTCAGCCGGATACGACTTCGTTTAAGGATAGAGAACAAGAGAAATCTAAGGAGAGACTACGGGTTGCAATAGCTACCCAAACGTCTTTGACGAATGCCTCGAAACGGTCGTGAGACTCCGAACATCACACGAAAATAACTCTACACTCCGGAAGGAGTGTAGCAAGAGTAGTATCACACAACACAAGGCTCGTAGGTATCATAGGCCGACAATGGTTAGTTCACGCATATAAACAAGAAGCAACTAACAAGTAAGCAGATAAGTAATCAAACACGATACACATCTAGCACATGAGAAAGTCTTGCATTAACGATAGTCACAAGGGATCTCAATATCTCGGATTATAAGCCTAGGGAGAATTCTATAAACCTCGATTCCATCGATCTTTAAAATAAATACTCACAAACAACAACTCAAGAATTCACAAATCAAGAATCAATCGAGAGAATGTGCCATGCAATGACATGAATGACCACTCAAATGGAGTGCTATGCAATGCAATGTCGTGCTATGTAAATGTTATGCAATGCGTAGTCACCTCTCACACTCCACTCCCACACACATGCTATGGCAATGCCTCATAGTCATGACCCCGCGGGACCCGCGAAGTCCATGTACCACTCGTGCTCTCGGCAGAAACCTCGGAGGCTATCAATCACTCTCAATCTCCCGGCAGAAACCTCGGAGTCTCTCTGTCACTCTCAAGCGGGGTGAAACCTCGGAGTCTCTCTGTCCTCTCAATCTCCCGCGTAAACCTCGGAGTCTCTCTCCGTCACTCTCAATCTCGGCAAAAACCTCGGAGTCTCTCAATCACTCTCCTCACCATTATAACAACATAAGAGTAATATGAAAGCATGTCATGCATGATATCGGTCTCAACTATATCACCAATATGCAATAAACAAGTACAAGTCATATTGCCCACGGCTCAATCATCAATATTACCCTTCCCTTTCATAAGGAGAGGGAGCTAGTATGTGATAAAGATACAACTAGGTGATAATTACATCACATACCACATAGAATATGGGATGCATGCCTCGCATGGAATCAACCTCAATAATCACCGCAATCATAGGTTCCATAGATTCATACTAGGAATTGCAATTCAATATTCAATTCTCAGTAATAACCTTCCTCTTCCATATGACCATTGGGATAACTAGAGAGAGAGAATTATATCAAATACATGAAATCACAATACAATGACAAGCTCACATAACAATATCGTAATAATGGCGACGAGCCCACATAACGATATCACAATAATGGCGACAAGCCCACATAACGACCGGCAATACCAACCTAGATGGAATTTACCTCCACACCATGCCCGAAGGCCTATCATGCTTTTCCCGTCAATCACTACTATTTACATACGTTTCGCTAACCGGAGTCTAGACATAAAGTAAACCGTAACCTACCTCAATGCCGAACAGGTGTCACGAACTTTCACGCCAAAGCTTTTTCCTTCTGAAGTGCTTCCGATCGGACAAGGTCTTTAGTGCTTATTCGTCACACAATATGTGTACGCTACCCAATAATACTTCAACCTATGTTAAGACGCCAACAACTATAGTTAAGCTACAGGGAGATTCAAAGGTATTCTAACGTTAGTAACTCCTTTCTAGATGTTTAGGCGATGTTTTCTCTTGTATCTAAACCAACCACATACTACCAATACAACATCAATAATTATGTGTTCAATACCAATCCGGACAGCCCACACAATATTCTAAACAGCCCACATTCATAACATGCAATAACGATTCACATACATTTCGACATTCTCAAGTTACTTTTATTAGTTTGTAGCCTTAACGTTTTCATGTAACAACTTATAACAGCCCATCCAACATAAAATATGATGTATACTCTTAACTTATAATTATTCTTTCCAACTTAATGAAAACACAAGTCCAAAACAGTCCTAACCAACAACACATCCAAAACAGTCCCTAACCGACAACATAACAATGTTCGGAATTCTTGCAAACGTTTACGAACATACTAAGCCAACCACATGCGATTTTTTATACATCATTTCATGTCTTCTTTTCATATAATTTCAGTAATTTATGACCATCTATCCACACGACAAGTACAACATCAATTCATACGCAACTACGCTATATCGTCATTTCTATAATCCTTATAACAACTCACAAATGACTTTAGTTTCAACTCCAATCATTAAACACCTTCATTTCCATCATAAATTTCATGATAATAACAATCAAAATATCAAGTAAAAATAGTTCACTAACTTCCTGTCCACACATGGTTTCAACATGCTTCAACATCACTCACATAAAATCATAGATTCACTTTATTTTCATACTAACACAACTTCACCTTTAACCTCCCAATTCTTTTCATTCTTTTTACCTTGAGATCTATGATAGTAACAACCATAAGTACCAAAGAGAAATCAGTCCATCAATACCACCAAAACAGTCCCCACGGCCACAACAACATTCCAACACAATGTTCATGATTTTATGCATGCATTTCATGTTCATCAAGTTACAATCATACTTCAAAATCAACACCTATAACCTCATGGTTATTATCATGTTCCAACATCAACACACCTTATTTCATGCATACAACTTATATTCACACATCTACATCACCCTTAATACATGAAAAGAAACTTAGAACTTACCTTGACAACTTGACTTCTCAACTTGGCTAGAGTTTGTGAAATGAACCAATACTTGTTCTTGTTGCTCCAATAACTATCTTCACATTTCTAGGGATCTTCTAAAGGGTTGAAACACCTTGAAAAATAATTTTTGGATCAAGACTCAAAGAGCTCAAAATCGGCCAATGTGGCCGAGAGCTTTCTCTCTAGACTTAGGTTTTCTTTCTTTGTGTTGTGTAGTTGAAATGAATTGTGATGGCTGATGTCTTAGTCATTATTTGGTTCAACTTTGATGCCTACAAGTTGGTCACATGCTCCACTTATGGCATGATTCATTCCATTAACTTTACACTTAAAATTTTCTAATTTTTTTCTCTTCAACTTTCGGCTAAGTGTGTTGGCTGATTTTTCATCTTTGTTTCCTTTCTTCTTTCTTTTCAATTGTTTACAAGACAATATCATGTGTGGTGAATGATTCACACACTACCCTTTGTCCCTTGTAATCATTCCAAGATGAATGATCCATATTTAAGGAGAGACTCTGGGTTGCAATAGCTCACCCAAACGTCTTTGACGAATGCCTCGAAACGGTCGTGAGACTCCGAACATCACCTGAAAATAACTACACTCCCGGAAGGAGTGTAGCAAGAGTAGTATCAGCACAACACAAGGCTCGTAGGTATCATAGGCCGACAATGGTTAGTTCACGCATATAAACAAGAAGCAACTAACAAGTAAGCGGATAAGTAATCAAACACGGTCACACATCTAGCACGAGAAAGTCTTGCATTAACGATAGTCACAAGTGGATCTCAATATCTCGTATTATAAGCCTAGGGAGAATTCTATAAACCTCGATTCCATCCAGCCTTTAAAATAAATACTCACAAACAACAACTCGGTAATTCACAAATCAAGAATCAATCGTAGAATGTGCCATGCAATGACATGAATGACCATTCAAATGGAGTGCTATGCAATGCAATGTCGTGCTATGTAAATGTTATGCAATGCAAGTAGTCACCTCTCACACTCCACTCCCGTACACACATGCTATGGCAATGCCTCATAGTCATGACCCATGCGGGACCCGCGAAGTCCATGTACCACTCGTGCTCTCCGAAGAAACCCCGGAGGCTATCAATCACTCTCAATCTCCCGGCAGAAACCTCGAGTCTCTCTGTCACTCTCAATCTCCGGCGAAAACCTCTAGGTCTCTCTCGTCACTCTCAATCTCCCAGTAAAAACCCCGAGTCTCTCGTCACTCTCAATCTCCGCATAAAACCCTGAGTCTCTCAATCACTCTCCTCACCATTATAACAACATAAGAGTAATATGAAAGCATGTCATGCATGATATCTCAACTATATCACCAATATGCAATAAACAAGTACAAGTCATATTATTGCCCACGGCTCAATCATCAATATTACCATTCCCTTTCATAAGGTGAGGGAGCTAGTATGTGATAAAGATACAACTAGGTGATAATTACATCACATAGCACATAGAATATGGGATGCATGCCTCGCATGGAATCAACCTCAATAATCACCGCAATCATAGGTTCCATAGATTCATACTAGGAATTGCAATTCAATATTCAATTCTCAGTAATAACCTTCTGTCACGACCCAACCCCGTAGGCCGTAACTAGTACCCGAGTTGGGCACCCAAACGCATTCATCAAACCTGAATCACACACAGCTGGCTTATGCCTATATGAATATCAAACGCTGCTTCAAACACATCTCAAACTCAAACACATATATATCGGAAGCCGACAAGGCTAACAAAAAATGGCGCGGCGGCCCGTAACATATAATATACAAACACACACACGTACGGGGTAGGCACACAACCCACATATACGTCTACGTGCCTCTAAACAAACCAACGAGAATCATATGACGGGACGGGGCCCCGCCGTACCCCCGAACACACACACATATGCAACGAACGAGTATATACCAAGATATAGGCTCGGATAGAAGGAGCACTCCAACACGGGGATAGGTCTCTAAGCGGCGGGTCGCCAAGCGGGCGTCCGGTACAACGCGGCATGAAACGCGACCCCGAAGAAAGGGGGTCGGTCGAAATATGTACTGAGTATGCAAAGCGAAAAATACAGTAAACAAATCTGAGTCACACTCAAAATAGAAGTACCGAAAGTAAGTACATTTCCAAAATGCCAAATGTTTATTTTCAAAATAGAAAGCATGCATAGGGCACAGAAAATATGATCGCCCGCCTGTCGATGGCGCCATAACACACATAACACCGAGAAGGTTTCAAATCTCCGTACAACCCCAAACGTAACACATCATCACAACACATCATAAGCCATATCACAAAGATAACTCCATAAACGGAACCCCGGCCCTATGGCGAGGTCTCGGGAACCGTAACACGACATAACACCGAATATATCATAGTGCGCACGACAACATAACCGGCCGGGGAACCGTGAAAGATGTACCAACAACACGCACGACGAGTCGTGAGTAACCATATGCATAAAATCGTTATCATAAGTTCAAAAAGTAAGTAAAATGACCATACTTGGGGATCGGCAAAATCGTCATACCAAACTCTTTCAAACGTCATCAGAAAAGTACAAAGGAAGGTCGCGGGACCCACGGACGAGCGTCAACCATAGCCGGGCCCGCCTATGGAAAACATACTCATCACACGTCATACAACCTCCCACAACGATATCGAGGCAATCCGAGCCCTTAGTCGAAAGTTATGAGCGTTCGTAGTTTCAACATCGTTTAAGAATAAAACTCTTTTGAAAACCAAGTTTTTATGCAACTTTAAAATCAATTTTTTTTTTCCAACAACATCAAAACCAATATTTTCTCACATCAACATACGAGTACCAAAGGACAAACGCGAATCATAGACATGCTCGGATTGTGAGAATGGAATTTCCTCGAGGCTCGTATCGTAGCCTATATTCAACTAAGACATGCCAAAAGAAAGAAGAGTTAAGCTTTACATACCTCGCTCGCACACAACGCTAATCCAAATCAAACTTATATCTCGAATTCTCCAAGATCTACATAACATCAATAAATACCAACGTCAACCAAGCATTTAGAAGTTCATTTCCAACTAGCACATAATCCTACGGAAATTTGCAAAAGACTTTCCCTATAAATGGACCAACCCCGAGAATTCAACTCGGCCAAATTCAACAACACAACAACATCAACAATCATTCCAACAATATCCATAATCAATTTGAACATTAAAAATTCTTCTCCACACATTCTAACAACATTCCAATTATGCTCACTACAACTACATACATACAAACCAACATGTAATCAAACTAACACATACTCAATTACCAATCCAAAACCATGCAAACAATGTTCAAGAACTCTTTAAACAATTCACACAATTTTTCCAACAATCCAACAAATGTTCCATTCCACCCGAAATGGTCCCCAACCCGAGAACCTCAACTCTAATACGTTCCTCGATTTCAAATCATGATTTACTCCAACAATCCACACTCTAACCATGCCATTTCCATAAACATAAAAATTACACCAAATACACAAAATCTTCCAAATCAGCCCATAACACTTACCATACCAATTTGAGTCATTCAACTCTCATTTCCAACACAAAATCCACGTAACAACAACAACAAAATTCCAAGAAAACTAATTCATTTCTTGACACACATAAAGGCCATATTCGTATTCGGCCAACACACCCATATATATACTTCATGATTTTTCATTCATTTCAACACTCCAATAACCAAACATGCCACATAAACTTAGTTCATCACTTAGACACACGACATCCGTGCACACGGCCAAACACCATAGCACATGGCTCAACTTCATCATGCTATATCTCATGAATTTCATCCATATTAACATACAACAACACACGTAAACCTTCCATAACTCATAAAACAAGATTAGAATTTACCTTTCTTCATGACTCCTCAACTTGTCCAAAGTTGGCCAAAGATGAAAACGAACAATCCAACGCTTGAAACAACAACTCCACGTTACTAAGCACCCTCCAATTAGTAGGTTTGCTTGAAGAAATAATTTTTTTGGTGGCTAAATCTTGGACTCACTTGTTCTTGTTCTTGGCCGAATGGTTGGTCTTTTTGCTCTCTAAGGTTCTTGATTTTTCTAGGTGATGAAGATGATGATAAAATGAGCCCTTAATCATCTTTTATTTCAAATAATGGCCAACCATGTGGCCATGGCCCACCCCAAAGGTGGCCGGCCACATGGCCTTGTGTTACTCCCTCTCTTTCTTTCAATAATTAATCTCTCTTCTCATTATTCCATCTTTGGTCCCGAAGTTTCTTTAATGTTCCCATACCAATAACGTCATACACACTTAGGTCTTACGACAAAATCGAAGGTCACACGTCTCGACTTCGCGTCCCGGAAGGGTCTTGACCTTAACTTATCATAGTTAACCCGAATCGTCCCAACGTTCAAAATACGGGATGTAACACCTTCCTCTTCCATATGGCCAGTGGGATAACAAGAGAGAGATAATTATATCAAATACATGAAATCACAATACAATGACAGCTACGCATAACAATATCGTAATAATGGCGACGAGCCCGCATATGATATCACAATAATGGCGACAAGCCCACATAACGGTGGCAATACCAACCTAGATGGAATTTACCTCCACACATGCATGCCGAAGGCCTATCATGCTTTCCCCGTCAATCACTACTATTTACATACGTTTCGTTAACCGGAGTCTAGACATAAAGTAAACCGTAACCTACCTCGATGTCGAACGAGTGTCACGAACTTTCACGCCAGCTTTTTCCTTCGAAGTGCTTCCGATCGGACAAGGTCTTTAGTGATTATTCGTCACACAATATGTGTACGCTCCCCAATAATACTTCAACCTATATTAAGACGCCAACAACTATGGTTAAGCTACAGGGAGATTCAAACGTATTCTAACGTTAGTAACTCCTTTCTAGATGTTTAGGCGATGTTTTCTCTTGTATCTAAACCAACCACATACTACCAATACAACATCAATAATTATGTGTTCAATACCAATACGGACAGCCCACACAATATTGCCACTTTATTTATTTAAAATAAGAAAGCCTTCCACTTAATTCCTTTATGCCCCTTATTCCTGGCAACATCATGAAAGTGGCTTGCCCACTTCATTTATTTATGAAAGTGGCTTGCCTTCCGTTTTTATTTAAAATAAGAAAACCTTCCACTTAATTTCTTAAATTGATTGAACCACTAACTACGTATACTAGTGTCATACGGTGACTACCGACGAGTGGAAAATAAACTACTAATTAAGTGCATTTCTAACTTCAATACTAATACCATAATTAATTTCAAGGGACATGTTTCCTAGAAATAAATATACTCAAAAAAAAATTACCCATCAATATATAATCGTGCCCTTCTCCCCCAAGTTAAGAATACCATTTAAGGCTACGGAAAGGGTATTTTAACGAAAAAAGAGTCCAAAAGTGCTGAACGACCAAACGGGTCGTTACATTAGATACCAATCAAAAACAATCGCTCGTCCTCGGCGACTAGGGTAAAGGTGGAGAAAAGGAGGTACACCAGCGTCGAACAAGCGGGGATATCTACTCCGCATATACGCCTCGGTCTCCCAGTGACCTCCCACCGGACGGTGCTTCCACTGCGCCTTGACCGAAGCAATATCTTTGGACCTTAACATTCTCGCTTGTCTATCTAGGATTGCTACCGGCTTCCTCGAAGGATAGATTACGATCTAATAGTACCGAATCCCCCTTTGAATGATATAAGACCCGTACGAATGGTACTTCTTGACATGGAAACATGGAATACGGATGAACACCCGCCAAACACTGGTGGCGGCGCCAACTCGCTCATAAGCCACTCGCCGACACGACGAAGAATCTCAAAGGGCCCGATAAACCTCGGGCTCAACTTACCTTTCTTCCCCGAATCGCATCACACCCTTCATGGGTGAAACCTTGATAGGACACCTTTCATGACCATGAACTCCATATCACGAACCTTCCGGTCGCATACTCTTCTGTATACTGCGAGTCGCTTGAAGCTTTCCGAATAAGCTTCACCTTATCCAAGGACTCTCTTAGCAAATGTTTGTGCCCCGAGGTCGAACCTCGAAAAGCATCAAACCACCCAATAGGAGAACGACCTCTGCCAATATAAAACCTCGAATGGCGCCATATCAATACTAGAATGGTAGCTATTGTTGTACGCGAACTGCGCAAGGGTAAGAATTTATCCCAATGACCACCAAAATCAATAACACACGCCTCAACATATCTCGAGTACCTGAATAGTCCTTTCGGACCGACCGTGTCTTTCGGTGGAACGCGGTGCTAAGATCTAGCGGGTTCCAGTTCTTTTTGCAAAGTCCTCCGAAATGGAAAGTAGGCGAGTGCCTCGTCGGAAATGATGGAAATAGGAACATTGCAATCGCACTACCTCCGGATGTAGATCTGGCCAACTTCTCCCGCGTTATAAGTAGTACGAGCCGGAATGAAGTGTGCGGACTTAGTCAACCTATCCACGATAACCCAAATCGAATCAAAAAACTTCTTTTTATGTTTTTCGTGTTATAATTTCAATTCTTATATATAGGGTCTATGTATCTTTTTATATTAAGTGTATAAAAAGTTTCCACCAGTACTAATGGTGAAAGACTTTTAGAGATCGGTGATCACGTTAGTGAACTTATGAACTAAGGAGAAAGGGGAATTATTTCCATTAAGTATTTTTGGCAAGGGTACTTCGACGAAAGAATATGAGAATATTAACAGGTTTGAGCAGCGAGCGGTCGTTTGAAAATCGATTATCTTTTTGACGTATCGTCCATTCTAGAAGCTCCGTAGTATTTATTTTGACCTGCTTGCAAAAATTGAAGTCAACGGATATCATTTGATTCACTTTGGGAGAAGGTTTCATTATGAAAATTTTGGAATTCAATTATTTGGATAAATTATTTATTTTGGGAAACGTGTTCTGATTGGCGATTTGAAGATTCTTTTCGATTTGAAATATTATTTATGACTGTAGAAATTGATGGAGCTAATTTTAGAGTTCGTTTGGTTAGCTTTTGATAATTAAAATGGTTTAGCATTAAATATGCCTCTTTATGATGAAATGATGGTCACGGAACGAAATAAGACTCGGATTCAAAATTTATTATTTCTCGTTAATATTGATGTTTATGGCTTATGGGGATTGGTGGTGTCATTCCGAGGAGATCGGATGAGAATCGAGAAGAAAATATAAGTTTTGAAATTTTGAAGTTCTAAGTGGAGCGAAAGTTGACT